>NC_061810.1:50351885-50651885 GCF_021462225.1 Girardinichthys multiradiatus
ATGATTCATTATATATATATATATATATATATATATATATATATATATATATATGCATCACAATCATGACCATGATTGTGATGCAGTGAATGCAGATGATGATGACAGTGAACTGTGGTGGTTATGATAACTGTGGTGGTGATGATGATATTAAGCAAGATCTGAGGACAGTAACGATGATGACGATGGTGAATAAAATCTTATTACAGCGATGATTGTCATCATCATGTTAATTGTGATGATGATGATGATGATAGTATGTTGATGAAGAAGTAGATGTCAGTCTGGATGTAGCATTAGTCCAGCTTTATTTCCCCCATCATCTGGGGGTCGACATCCTAACAGAACCCTGAAACTCTGGAATTTAACTCAGGTTTTATGTTTCTGACCCTGTTAATATTTCAGTCCTGTGTTTCCAGGGTCTTCCAGGAACACCAGGTTTTCCAGGATCTCCAGGACTCCCAGTAAGTGCTTAAAAAGCATTTAAAAACACAATGGTAGCAAACCAGAGAGGTAGAAAGAAAACATTAGATGAATTCAAAGTTAAAATGCCCTTAATGAATATCTCCGAATCCAAGAATATGGTTTAAAATCAACGAAGACATCAGTCTTAATTGTTTTTATCCCAGCAGAGAAAACAGATTCAGAAAACAAGGAGAATGTGTTTTATCGATCTGCTTTATGGTTGATAAAAGCCTTTTCTGATCTGTTGATGAGATCATACATCAATTTTATTTTCAGGGAATCCCTGGGCTTGAAGGACCAATGGGCCGACCAGGAGTCCCAGGATGCAACGGGACAAAAGTAAAGAATATTGTTTGGCAAATAAATTTTCCATTGCAACATTTATTCTGTACAAATCAATCAAAAAAATCAAATGTAATGAAATGACTTGTCATAAAAAAGGTACAATAACCTGGATCTATAAGCGTGCACAGCTTTGCACTAACACCAGGATAAGGACCTTTCTCATTCAATTTCTGCATTCAGTCTTCTTTTGAAGGAATGTGTCAGCATCCTTGACTCCTATGGCATCATCCTTGGCCAGCTTTCTTCTTGCCTTTTTATCAGTTTTCGAGAAACATCCAGTTTGTGTCATTTTCCTGTTGTCATGTATTTTTCTAGGCAGTTTAAGCATCATAAAACAAGTTAAAGATCCAGTTTTGCCTTCTTGTGGAAGAAAACTGTTTTTCTGTCACTTTTGAGCAGCCTGCCTTCATAAACAAAACACGGAGAAGACAAGGAGAAATCTCTCAACGAAAGATTTCATTATAACTCATGTAAAAAATGGCCTGGTTAACCGGCTTCCTCTGAACGTGAGTCTGTTTACCTGCAATAGTTAAAGGTTTGGTTATTGAGGCTTACAGCAACACTTGACCAACAGGGCTTGAATCATTAAAAAAGATTTAAGGTAGAAAAGAAGTTGAGGGTTGGTTCCAGTTCACCTCTTTAGGGACATTACTTAGTCAGAGAAAGTTAACTGATACCAACTAGATGTAACTGAAGTGCCTTTGGCTCTCAGGAAAACGTGTAAGTGAGGTCAGAATAGAGAAAGAACAACTGGTTAGATCTCCTGATAAAATGACTTTGCTAATGCCTGTACAGTATATAGAAGATGGCCGGATCTAGAAGTGAAACCTGAAGTACGCCACAGTTCTATTTAACTGTCAGATTTTCTGACCACATAAAACCTGGGATTTTTTGTGACAATCCTGATTTTTCTTAGACTCACAATCAAAGATTCTTGATAAGAATGCTGAGTTGTTCCAAAATCCTATGCATGTGTCCCCAAACACAATCACACACACCTACCATTGTCTTCCAGGGGGAGGCTGCCTACCCAGGGTTCCCAGGGGTTACAGGACCACCTGGACCACGAGTAAGTCCATTTCGATTGGTTCCACTCAAACTAAATAAAAGACATTAAAGCTAACAGTGTCCATGTGTTTCAGGGACCCCAGGGGCCACGAGGGATGAAGGTGAACCTCACTCAAAACTTGAAGATACTGAGTTTCATCACCAACAATCTGCTGGGTAATTAAAGCTGCGGACCTTCTGATTTCAGGGAGACTCGTTTGTGTTCCCCGCTCAGCAGGAAAAAAAAGGAGCAACAGGACCACAAGGGCCAAAGGGCAAAAAAGTAAAAGCAATATTATTATTGGGTGGTATAAACTGTACCCTGGTTGGGTGGTGATTTATTTTTGTTTCAGGGGGAACGTGGATATGGAGGAGAAATAGGCCCACCAGGACCAGCAGGACCATTTGGACTTCCTGTACGCTTTAAATTTAATTAAAAATCATTTATTTTATAGCATTCTGTGTGTTGTTAGCAGTCTGTTTTTATTTTTTCCAGGGAAATCCAGGGCTGCCAGGAAATCAAGGAGAAAAGGTTTGTGTGGATTTAGATTGAGTAAGATGATCTGATTTAATAAACTTCTCTAATGTTTGTCTGAGATTGTTTGCAGCGCTGACATCTAACAGGACAAGAAAAAATATATGTTCGATATCTGAGTCCATGAAAACTTGACTGGTAGATTTAACTGTTTCTGCTCTGGGATCTAAAACCAGCCTGAAGTGGAACAAACAGGTCACTGCAGTGGAAACACCAACAGCGTCCAGAATGATGCTGAATAATTAGCTTTTAATAGGATCAGATTTGAAATGTTCTTGATCTTTTTTATGATCCGTTTGATCACTTCAGCCTGAAACCACCTCGCTTTGTTTTAGGGTCAAGAAGGGTCCAGTCCAACGAGCCCCGGTCCACAAGGTCTAAAGGTGAACTAATGAGGTCCATTTGTGAACCCATCATAATGTCAATTCTGATGTGGGCACAGACTCAGACTCATCTCATCACCGTCAAATGATCATCTATGACTCCCCCACCAGAAGGATCAGCTGTGTTTGATTTTCAGGGTGAGCGTGGACCTCCAGGAATCCCCGGAAAGCAGGGAATCAAACTGTACGTTGAAGGACCCAAAGAGCTGAAGGTACATCTGCCTCTACGTTTTACATGTTAATGTGTTTCTTCTTCTCCAATGTTCTGTGTTTGTCTTGAAGGGAGAACCAGGTGTAGAAGGACAGAAAGGTTGCCATGGATCTCCTGTGAGTCAATCCATCCATCATATAATCAGTCTAACATTTAGACTACAGCAGATTTCAGATTATTAGACTCATGCATTGATTTCCACCTGCAGGGTGTCCCAGGGAAACCTGGGATTAAAGGAGAGAAGGGCGAGAGAGGTGAACCTGGCTTCCTGGTGAGAACTAAAACCACAAAATACCAGGTAAGTACAGCGATTGACAGCCAGTAGCAACTCTGACCTTCTATGTTTGTGCTGCAGGGTAAACCAGGGAAGCAGGGATATCCAGGAGAGCTCGGACAGCAGGTAAACATCAGAGTCTCTTCTTCTGTAACTGTCCTAATGTAAAAATAAAACAAAAAAATACATTTGGAACATTATATCTAGGTTTGGTTCTAACTAAAACCTAATTAACGGAGAACCCTATAGAACAAACATGTCATGAACCTGATTAGAAGAAAAGTGTAACTATTCTGTTGAACATGTCCAGTAAAACAGCCCCAACCCAAACAAGGAAAATCTGAGGAAAATGTCTGAAACATTTGTTCTGTGCAGGGAGCCCCCGGGAACATTGGCTTCATCGGTCTTCCTGGTATTGATGGTACCTCGGTGAGTTTGACCAAAGCTACTGGAACTATGGATGGAGAGGAAGAGCTGCTCGCTGTACTGATGTGATCCTGTGTTGTTGCTTTTTTCATCTCTAGGGAGAAAAAGGAAATCGAGGTCCCCCAGGTCTCCCAGGAGAGGTGAGTTTTTAGCTGTGAGCCAGATAAAGTTTTCTGTGTTAGTTTTAGCAGATCATCATGCCTGAAGGAAATAAACGGAGGAACCCAAACAGCAAAAGGTTAAACTAAGCCTTTGGGACCATCAGATAAAGGTGTGGCCTTTGTTTGGGGCCTGACTGATATGCTGCTGCTGTGTTGAACAAGCGGTTTATTGTTGGATCAGGAATGTATTGTTTTATTTTATTAGGCGATCTATAATCCCATATATCTGAAAGGCCAGCAAGGTGTCCCTGGGCCCCGTGGACCCCCAGGAGTCCCTGGATTTCAAGGTATTTACACAATTAGTACTTTTGTATTAGAGGATGTTTTCTGGAATTGAAACATAAAAATTACTATTGTATCTGTAATCAGGTTACTTCAATTCAATTCAACCAATTTATATAGTGCCAATTTACAACACATCTAAAGGCACTTTACCAAAAATAAAAGTCAATGCAATCATAAAGACAGATTCCAAGTCAGTTTCATCCATTCTAGTTAATCCTAACTATCAAACAGTCAGGTTCATACATTCCAATTAATCGTAACCATTGAACAGTTCAGTCAGATTCAGTTATTTATTCAAATTGGATAAAAAGTTTTTCTATCTAAGGAAACCCAGCAGATTGCATCCAGTCAGTGATTTGCAGCATTCACTCCTCCTGGATGAGCATGTAGAGACAGTGGACAGTCACTGGTGTTGACTTTGCAGCAATCCCTCATACTGAGCATGCATGTAGCGACAGTGGAGAGGAAAAACTCCCTTTTAACAGGAAGAAACCTCCAGCAGAACCAGAACCAGGCTCAATGTGAGCGGCCATCTGCCACGACCGACTGGAGGTTTGAGAGAACAGAGCAGAGATACAAAGAGAACAAAGAAGCACTGATCCAGGAGTACTTTCTATGGGAAGGAAAAGTAAATGTTAATGGATGTAGCTCCTTTAGTCGTTTCATCTAGAAAGAAAGAACAGATAAACTCTGAGCCAGTTTTCAAGGTTAGAGTCTGAAAGAGAGAACATAGAGTTAGTCACAGTAGAAGCTCAGTCAGTAGCCATGTCTAGGAGAGAGAAAGGGTTAAACACTGAAAGACAGGGCTATGTGGATCATCGGTAGAGGGTGAACATTAAGTTGTTTCCAGCAGCAGTTCAGCTGATGTCCTCCTCCAGGAAGGTGCCACAGCTAAACACAGGTCCAGGTCAGGTGTAGCTTCTAGGAGGAGAAATAAACTGAGAAAAGTTCAAGGTAAAAGTTGAAATAACAGCAAATAATGCAACTCAAGACGTCATTGGACATTTCCATATCTGCGGGTTTGTTTTACCATGTCTTGTTATCCAATGAATCATGGAAACCAATGTGTGAAACAATAAAAACTTCTCTGATCTGTTGCAGGACTGATTGGGTTTCCCGGGCTGAAGGGCGAGTCAGGTACAAAATAATTACATGTTTTTGTTGTTCTCCCAACACCTGGTTTGGCAATGATTAAACTGATTGAAAAGCATATTCAAAAAGTACATTTTATGAACTGACAAAAACTACCCATTTACTTTACTTGGACCTGTTAAAAGTCTTGAGTCTGGTCTTAAACCCAACTTGGACTGAATGTAGAAGTCCCTTTTTAGGATCTATGACTTTACTCATATTCCCAAGGTTAAAAATCCAACTGACATGTTGATGTAGGACTAGAGACTCTAGTTGTATTTTGTCCAAAATGTTTGTTTTTGACTCTAAATGAATACTAAACTGCATATGGTTTGCATATGACTCAAGCTTGATCTCTGATCTTTACAATGAAGCCTGGAATCTTGATGAAATGATGAAACTTGGCTCGGGTGAATTAATGAAACACTTGACTTTGAGTAAATGTTTTAAAACAGGATTTCATGAAATTGTTTTCTCTCTAAACCCAAGAACTGACCTGGAGTTTGTCAAAGAAACTTGGGTTCAAAGATTTCAAATCTGACTCGATTCAGACTTGCCTTTGAAGACCTTCACATGAAACACTGACATTAGTGAAACAAGATGAGAAATGTTTATTGTTCTCCATAGACTTTATTCTGACCCAGTCCTGGCGCATCCTACTTGAGATTTTTGTCGCCTTCTTCTAAGGACTTGGCCATGAAAAACTATTGCAAGACTTGTGAATAGAGTTGGATTTGCTGTGTTAGGACCAGATTTAATTCTGATTTCTTCTAAGAAATTTCGTCTAAGACTTGTTTCATGGCAAGAAGTGGATCTTCAGTTTTCTCTGAAGACCTGAGAATGGACTCGTCAGTAAGAGGAGATCAGAACTTTGTCTTATAAATGCATTTGGACTCGATAATGACTTGGCTTCCAGAGTTTTGGGATCGTTACTGTATATATTAACACCTTTTGTGTCAACATGTATTCTGTCTTTCAAGGTGTGGGTCGCAATGGACCACCAGGCTCCCATGGACCACCTGGCTCATTGGGTCCCAGAGGAGAACCTGGAGTGCCAGGGCCAGTAATTACAGGACCTCCAGGACTGACCGGATCCCCAGGGGTTCCTGGAGCTGAAGGAGAACAAGGAGAACCAGGATTACCAAGTAGACTAATGCTCTTCTTTCTTCTTGGGATGCTCAGTCTAATTTTCTCCTGGCCTATGTCAGTCAGAGATGTATCACCAAGCTTCTCTAAACCCTTAAAGAAGCTAAGTGAAAAGTGGAAAATATGAGCACCTCTGTTTTACTCAGTTTTATTGAGGAAACATAAACCCTCCCACCAACAGCTTAAACTTTGTGTCATTTGGCCCTCAGATTTTGTGATGGAGGGAACTGGTCCTCTAGGAGCCAAAGGTTCAAAAGGCCTGATAGGACTTCCTGGACTGAGAGGGGCGGTTGGTCATAAGGGTGAGTAATTATAATCCAGTCTTAGCTTGACCATGTGGCAAAATCTTGCATTCACTCTTTTAAGTTCAAAATGTTTGTAATTATCTGGTTCTTCAGGTCAGAAAGGGGAGCTTTGTACAGTTTGTCGTTTTGAGTATGGCCTTCCTGGACCTCAGGGACAGCCAGGGGAGCCTGGTCAAAGCGGGTTGCCAGGTAAGAAGAATGTCACTCTGATTTTTTTCACCTGGTCACTGTCAGAAAGCAGCCTTTCCACTTCTTATCTCCCTTGCATCTCAAAAGTCTCAAAGGTCAGACTCATCATGAAGGATCAGCACAATAAGAATAACATTGAACATCCAGAAGGACCTAAACTAGAAATCAAACTCACTTGTCTTTCACCTTGGTTCCAGGTTCAGCTGGTTTTACGGGGCCTGCAGGTGATAAAGGTGTCAAAGGTATTGTAGGACCACCAGGACCACAGGTGAGTTCTACTTTAACATGTAGCAATACGTGAATTCTGATGCATTTCTTAGGTGAGATTCGGTATCTCACAGTCTGCAGTTAAAGACTTCTGGATGACTTCTGGTTTCTAGCAACTAGCTTAAAATTTAGCAACTGATGAATGAATCAACAAACCTCTGTTTGTTTCTGATCAGGGTTTCTTTGGTTTTCCCGGCCTCCCGGGGACCCAAGGACCTGCAGGTGAGCCAGGAGTTATGACTAGGCTGGGGCAGAAGGGTGAGGATGGGGACAGGGGGGATCCTGGGCCACAGGGACAGGAAGGGAAGGATGGATATCCAGGAACACCGGGTCTGAAAGGTGTTCAAGGACAAAAAGGAAACCTGGTGGGTATCATTTTTCTTGACCAGTCTGCATAGGTAGAAACCTAAAGAAACTCCTTAACTCATTCCTTCACATCCAAGTTTTATTACTATGTCTTAACATTCATCATTAAAACTAACTGATGGCTGTAAGAAACCATCTTCCTTCAGGGACCTCAAGGGCCCAAAGGTGACAGGGGGCTATTTGGCACCACAGGTCTCAGAGGACTGACTGGGCAGATGGGGTCTACAGGACAACTTGGAGTTGGGGCTCCAGGATCTCCAGGGGCCAAAGGAGCTAAGGGACTCCTGGGAAAGCCTGGAGAACCTGGACCTCCAGGTCAGTCTATCATGATGTTGCCCAGATTAGAAAATGATTCTCAGAGCAAAAGCCAACTGGTCTATGTTTCAGGGGAAAAAGGTTCTCAAGGGGAAATCCAAACCTTTCCAGGAGATCCAGGCCAGAAGGGCGATAAAGGTTTATTTGGGATCACTGGGTCCAGAGGTAAGAGAGGGATTCAGCTGCTGACTCTGCTTCTGTAGAGTCCTTATTTACTGCTTCTAGCCCAGTACAAATGGTTTTGACAAAGAACCACATTAAACCAGGTCAAGATTACGAGACTGAATGTCCAAAACTGCTACAGCTCAAAACAAATTGTTACTGTTTAAACTGCTCTCTATAAATCCTATCCACCTTATTCCTCTAACCCACCTTAACTCAACGCCTCTTCCATCCTTCCTTTAACCCACAATGCTTTGCATGAAGTTTGTTGTTGACATCCGAACCAACAATTCTCTCATAAGGGAAAAATGGATGAAAACGTGAAGATGTAAACGCTTCCACTTTAAATCGGATTATCAAATCATAGCTTCAGTAAGGTTGAGTAACACTCATGCACCCTCATTGTCCATTCATCCAAACACAATGATACACTTTAGTTTGCAAGTTTATTGAGGTGTTTAAATGTTTAAAATGCATGGGTTCTATTTGTAAGCGTGCACATTTGGTTCACATGTATTTTTATCAACTCGCCCGAGCATACCGGTACCGGTACCAGTACGAAAAAAGCAACATCCATTTTTCGCCCTCTCCAAAACCAGGTCAAATGCCACCAAGTATTTTTTTCTTGAATCCCTCACAAGAGGAGGCTTAACGTTCACAAAACAATTCCTCATATGAGTTTGTACAAATACTATTAGTTTTACAGCAACTTTAACGTGATGGCATTTAAAGGTACCTCAGACAAGTCTGACTCTGTGAATAAAACGGCACAAAAAACTCCTTTTTTTTGCAGCGCCCCCACGTCTCACATCATAACAAACTAGAGACACTTTCACCTTTCTAACAAGGCAAAACTCGCCTTTCTAGCACCTCCTCCGGTGATGCAGTTCATAACACATGCGCATCAGTTGCTGCACATGTCCCGTAGCTAGCCCGCACGATCTGTTACAATAAGGGAGATATCTATTTTATTTTATTCTATTCTAAATAGTGTTTTTCTGTGGTCAGCCCCATTTAGACACTATATTAATCCTGATTGTTTGCCTGTTGAAAAGTAATCTTCTGATCACAGGAGTATTTCAGTTTTGACTTTGAACTGATCCACCCGCTGAAGCTGGAAGCTTCATCAATTAAAGGTGGAGCTGTGAACAGTGCAACAAGTAGTTGTGTCTGTAACTGTGATTATCAAAATGGACCACAAAGAAGGAATTTAGCTAAACTACAAACCAGTCAAAAAACAACTGACTATCAAAAACAAACCAATTTACTGCAGCAGCCGCTATCAAAACACCATCAATTCCTCAGGAACAGAGCCAGAAATAAGATGCATACAATCCTAAACCCTTGAGAAACCCACATCTTTCCAGTTCTGTTCAGGTAATATCTTGTTTCTGTTCTCCTTTTGTCTTAGGTATGACAGGACCTCCAGGTCCTAAAGGAATTTTGGGGCCAAAGGGCGAAAAGGGACTTGAGGGTTTATCTTTCCAGGGGATCCGAGGCACCACAGGGTTAAAGGGTCAGATCTGAAACAGTTTTTGCCAAATTCTCAAAGTTTTTACAGAAACTAGATGTGAATTGAAATAAAATGTCATTTTTGGCTTTAGGAGACAAGGGTTCCAGAGGAGCGCCAGGTTTTCCCAATTATGGCAGCAAGGGACGAGAGGGGCCATGGGGCCCCCCAGGGACCATTGGCCAGAAGGTAGCGTAGCATCTGAAAGATCCTAAAACAAAAACCATAAAGGCTGAGATGAGTTTGTTGAACAGAACCAACCACCAGACTGAAACAACAGAGAAACAGCTGGACAGTTTATGAATAAGGAATACCTCATCTAATGACTCAACTGTTCACAACAGACATAACGGTTCTCTTTGGAACCAATCCACGTCTTCTAATAGGAGACTGATTGAACTAGTGAGAACTTTGAAAGTAATCTGACCTGAAAACTGAAAAAAACATTACAGTTATAAAATAATTTTGTTTGAATGATCAAAGCTTGAAGGCAATCTGTTGTTTTGACTCATTTTCACTTCTTTTGGTCTTTTGGTAAAAGGGGGACCGAGGTTTTGGTGAACCAGGTGAGGAGGGTCAACAGGGCTCTCCGGGAAAAGATGGCTGTGTGGGACCACCAGGAGTTCCTGGACTTCCAGGACCAGAGGGAGTTCAGGGACCTCCAGGAGAAGATGGTCTTCCAGGGACAAAAGGTAGCAGGACTCCACATGGGATCTTTGGCCATCTTCCCAGTTTGTCCCAGTTTGTTGTGATCCAGTCCTGTGATACCATCTATGTTCAAGGTTGCATTGAGTCATTAATAGCAGGTATCGCAAATGGTTTAGACAAGTCTCCCAGTCAACAGATTATCATCACAGCGAACCACAGCTCAGGGTTTATTCAGGTCTTAGTTCTGTTGAAGCCGTCTCTGCTTCCCCGGGTCCATTGATTTGGTTACAGGTTTCAAAGAGTGAAATAAACACAAGTACAATCTACTTATGTTCACCTTCTGCGCAGAGTGAGAGATGGAGGCCCCATGCAGCTGCAGGCCCAACTCTGATCAACTCTCTGCTTCCAGCTCGTTTTATTCAGTCTCAAGGGTGTGTTCAACATATACATATATCATGTCACACATGTATAACATAACATTTCCTTATGTCCAAATATGGAGTATTTCTAGTTGTTTTCTTATAGCAAGCTTGTCTTGTCTTGTCTCGGCCTTCCTTGTCCTCCACTTGTTTACGACCTTGGACTTTCTCTATCCTGTACTCCCTTGTCATTCACCAATTTATGCCCTTGCCCTCTCTGTGCTTCTCACTCCCTATGTTTTCACTCCCCTAGGACCCTTCTATGCTTCACTCCCTAAGCTTGACCCCCCTATTTCCACACATTCCAGTTACACACATAGATGGTTTATATTCTACAATTCCCCTTTTGAACTCTCATAAAAAAGTTCACAATCTAAACTGTCCTTCTAAAAATAAATAGAAATAAGTCAAAATATTACTGTACCCCCTGTAAAAGAGAAAATCATTAAACACATGCATGCATCATATTATGCGTCCATGAATTCACACTCTGAGTCCTCATCCACACAAAGTTAAATCATAACCTGAAAAAGATACAGAAACATCAAAATGTATTATAAAATATAAAATGTTCGCCAAACGGTGTCTTCTGGGGTGGGAGGGAAGCTCCACCACTCCCAGTGAGAGAGAAACTCAATCACATCCGCCTTTTCTTCTGCTGTTCTTTCTTCTCTTCTCTTCAGCTCCCAGGTGTAGACTGACCTGGAGCCTTGCGTTCTCACACCTGGGGATTATTCTGCCCCTTCAGTGGTGTGAGAAATCTGATCTTCAGCTCTCAGGTGTAGACTGACCTAGAGCTAATTTCTCTCACCCGGGGATTATTCTGCCCCTTCTTGGGTGAGAGAAGTGAGATTGCCTTCTCCTGTGTTTTCGCTCAGATCCTCCTGGGCCTGAGAAAGGGATCGTTGAGGTGGTTCTGCTCCTGCACACTGGCTCCAGTGATACCAAGTAGCACCTTTGCCCTTCAACCTGACGGCATGGGTTGTCCTCTCTGTGACCTGGAATGGACCGGTCCACCTTGGCTCTGACCACTTTCTTTTGATGACTTTCAGGAGGACCCACTCGGCTTCCGAGAGAATCTCTCTTTAGCGCAGTGTGGGGGTCAAAAACCACAGCAAATGGTTGCTGGTCTTTTTGGGCAAGCAGACGCAGGAACAACCGGACGAACCCCTCAGATCTGTTTGTGTTGGAGGCTTTCAATCAGGACTGCGACATATTCAAGACAATGCTGGCTCTGCCGTTTGAAGCTTGGGCAGAGAAGATGAGTGAAATTGGACAGCGTCTTTTCCACAACTCACGCAGTTGGATCGATGTCATGTCAGTGAAAAAAACGCTGACGTTTCCTGTTTTACGTCTAGAACAAACCCTCTTCTGAGGACCCGCCCCCTTCCTATGATATATATATATATACGGGGGGATAACAGCAAGCTCACAGACACTGAGAACCGTATCCTGAGAATGAGTGAGCCAACACCATACAGGGATCTCCACAACCACCGAGCAGAGATCCACTTCTCTCCTGAGCACGATGAAAGCTTCAACATTGGACCATATCATCTGCCTTCCCTTGACCTCTTCTCACCATCCACCTCAACGTCCTCATTCTCAGAGACCCACTTCAGTCCTGCATCACCTACAGGATACAACATGAAAATGTATCAACCGCTTTCTCCAGACCTCTACTCACCATCGCCGCTATTCATGGCCGAGTCTGTAGACGCGAATGTCCTGCCTGAAGACATGAAGGTGGTCGTGGAGGATGAGTTAGCTACCAGCTACTCACCCTCTACCGAAGCCCCTACACAAACCCTGGAACCGATGCAGGACCCTCAGCCTTCAGCGGAGGATGAGAATAACCAGGGGACGAAATTGACGGTTGGTTCTCAACCACCCTCATCAATACGGTAAAAACAGCGATACTTCATTTATTCAACATAACCTCTTTGAACTATCTCAGAGAAACCTGCTATGGATGTATAACGAACCACCCAAGCCAGCGTCAGCACCAATGCCTGGAGGTATTGGGGGAGGATTATTACCAAGTCAACTTTCAACGCATCGTACGACGACTCGTAACCCCCAAACTCATTCCTGCTATTCAGAATCTTCTGGTACTTCGACGCATACAAGCGGATGACTTCAGAGTGAAGACAATTGCAGAGACGGTTTTATATGAACTGAAATCGGTACAAGGCATCCACAGTGCAATAGCGCACGTTTATGATCGCATGGTCGATGAGAAACACCTCAAACAACTTAACTCTGTTTCAGAGTGCTATGGACTGACAAACTGATCTCACATGTTTGATGACTTGTGTCATTTTTTTTTTTTTTTAGTATTCCAGTACTTTAATTAATCTGCATTGTATGATTTTTCTTCTTTTTTTTTTTTTTTTTACTATTAAATACAATTAAAGTAGGAACATATTAACCTTTGCCAAAAGTGTTGTTTAAAAGCTAGCAGTGTTTGAATTCATCAGCATTAATCTGCATTTTATCTGATTTTTTTCTTTTTCTTTTTACTATTAAATACAAAAATAAAAAAAAAGGGATAAATCTACCCTCCGGTGTGTTTTTTTCTCATTATTTAACAAGTAATCGTCAGAGTGAGCATAAGGCAGAGATGGCAGGAAGACGGCTGATGAAGAAAGCATATTATAGCCCTTCAAATCCGGGAAGTTTTGGGGATGTAGATAGGCTGAGGAGGGTTATGCAAGATGAAACGGGAAAGAAGGTCGCGGTTGAAAAAGTTAAAGATTTTTTATCAGGAGAAGATACCTATACTCTACATAAACCTGCAAGAATAAAGTTCCCGAGAAACAGAGTTTTTGTCACCAGACCATTGAGGCAGTTCCAGGCTGATCTCTGTGACATGCAAGCTCTGGCCATGGAAAATGATGGTTATAATTATTTATTAACAGTCATTGACATCTTTTCAAAAAGGGCGTATGTACGAGTTTTGAAGAGGAAAACAGCCGCTGAGGTGGTAAAGGCATTTGAATCAGTTTTTACAGAAAGTCAGATCCCCAAAAAACTTCAGACTGATGCCGGTAAAGAATTTTTTAACAAGAAATTTAAGGTTTTAATGGAGAAACATGGTATTGAACATTTTGCCACAACGAGTGAAGCAAAAGCTTCAGTGGTCGAGAGATTTAACCGCACATTAAAAACAAGGATGTGGAGATATTTTACAGCTAACAATACCCGGCGGTACGTCGATGTACTGCAAAACCTAGCTAGAAGCTACAACCATTCCTACCACTCCAGCATTAAAATGAGCCCTATGGAAGTGACCCCAGAAAATGCCTTTCAAGTGTTTCAGAATCTGTATGATGTCAAGTCCAACAGATATTGCAAGGACTCAGTGACAACGTTTAAACAAGGGGATCTTGTCAGAATATCCAAGGTCCGTGGAGTGTTTGACAAAAAATACGAACAGAGTTTTACAGATGAAGTGTTTACAGTGTATGAGCGGATACCCCGATCTCCTTCTGTATACAAACTCGAAAGATTTGGATGGAGAACCTATCGAGGGTTCCTTTTACGGAGAGGAGCTTCAAAAAGTAAAAATATTTAACGACAAGATGTATCAAGTGGAAAAAATATTAAAACGACGTACGGTTTTTGTAAGCTGGAAAAACTGGCCTGATAAATTCAACAGTTGGATCAAGTTTGATGAACTTCGAAACGTATAAAAAGGTTTGCACTAAACCTCACAGTTGACACAGCATCATGAACCGTCAGGTAGAGGATGATGGCTTTTACGTTACCCTTCCTTCTAATGCTAGCATGGAAGTGTTTAAAAATAATACCAGTTCGAGTTTCCGTGTAAATTTAGCTCAACATATTGATTTAGAAGGCCAATGGATGGTTGCATTAGCCGAGATTTCATATCCTCATACATGGCATAATTTACCGGATTATGATGCCTACTTTGAATGGAGGAAGGTTGGTGATGTGGAGATCAATACGCAAAGGATCAGAAGTGGCTACTATAACAGCGTTATTCAACTCGAGACAGAGATGGAAATGTTTTTCAAAAAAATTAACTCGGGTTTACGCATTAAATTCAACAAAGAGATTTGCATTTCAAGCAAGCGGTCCGTATGAAATACGCTTCTTCAACACTCTAGCTTATATGATGGGCGTGAAACCAGGGGAATGGATTCATGTTTCTGAACCAAAACTGGCTCCTTTTCCAGCGGATATAAAGGCTGGTTTCTATCACCTATACTGTTACAGCGACGTGGTCAGCCCTCAAATAGTAGGCGACACTTTTGCGCCTTTACTGCGGACCGTCAAAGTACAAGGCGACTTCAGTGATATGATTACTCTGACGTTTAACCCCGCCCACTACCTTCCAGTCTCCAGAAGACATATTGAAAATATCAATATAGAAATTAAATCGGACCAAAACGTTCCTGTAAATTTCGTCTATGGAAAGACCGTCGTAAGACTACACTTCAGACCGGTGATATCACAACGTAGCCTGAGATAAATTTTATTTGTATAAACTATTCCAGAGATATGTATATAACCTCTAAGATTGATTGGTTATCATTCATATTACGCTGGTCATTCAACACTGCATCAAGCAGGCAAGAGAGAACATGGCACAGCTAAGTCTGAGACGTGATCCAAATTGCTTTGTAAATTACTATGTAAGTCAATCAGGCGGTAATCTGCCAGGGTTTTATGAGGCCCCGGTCATGTACGGACGAGGGATTGGATCATTATTTTCAAAATTATTCCACTTCGTATCCCCTCTGATTAAAAAAGGATTTGCAATTGCAAAACCCCATCTTAAAACGGCTGCATCAAATATCGCTTCGGATGTCATCGGTAGAGCCGTGAGTAAAATGAGTGGTTCTACACACACAGAAGGTCAAGAAGGTTCAGGAATTATGGTTTTATCCAAAAGACCCAGAACAAGACCCCCAGGTGATCGTTTAAGGACGGTTAAAAAACAACGACAAACACGAAAAAGGAGATCAGTCGGAGCAGACAAACGAAGAGGAAGGAAGTCTTCCGCAAGTTTTGATATATTTAAATAATGGCTCTTTTACATAACAAATCATCAGAGTGCACGCTGGCAGAGTTGGACTTATTTTCTGCCCCGATGACGCAGCTATTGATCGAAGATAAAATTTACACCGAGATCCAGCTTTTATCAGCAATCACTGATGGAGGCCCGATCGAGTTTTTCATTCCGGGAGACGGAGAAAAGTATCTGGATCTCAACGATACGCTGTTGCATCTCAGAGTGAAAATTACTAACGAGGATGGAACAAACCTGCCGGATGATGCACCTGTAGGGCTCATCAACTATCCGTTAAACACCATCTTCAGTCAGTGTGACGTAACTCTCGGAGATCGATTGATTTCACAATCCAGCGCTACACATCCATATAGAGCCATGATTGAGACATTGTTAAACTTTTCTGAGGATTCTTTAAAAAGCCAGTTTAGCTCTGGTCTTTTTTATAAAGACACTGCAGGTGCTCTGAACTCTATTGTTACAACTAACGGCCCTAACCAAGGTCTTAACAGCAGAGCAGGCTTTACGGCAAATTCCAGGGAGGTACATCTCCTAGGCCCCCTGCATGCAGACATACAGGTCCTTCTCAAAATATTAGCATATTGTGTTAAAGTTAATTATTTTCCATAATGTCATGATGAAAATTTAACATTCATATATTTTAGATTCATTGCACACTAACTGAAATATTTCAGGTCTTTTATTGTCTTAATACGGATGATTTTGGCATACAGCTCATGAAAACCCAAAATTCCTATCTCACAAAATTAGCATATTTCATCTGACCAATAAAAGAAAAGTGTTTTTAATACAAAAAACGTCAACCTTCAAATAATCATGTACAGTTATGCACTCAATACTTGGTCGGGAATCCTTTTGCAGAAATGACTGCTTCAATGCGGCGTGGCATGGAGGCAATCAGCCTGTGGCACTGCTGAGGTCTTATGGAGGCCCAGGATGCTTCGATAGCGGCCTTTAGCTCATCCAGAGTGTTGGGTCTTGAGTCTCTCAACGTTCTCTTCACAATATCCCACAGATTCTCTATGGGGTTCAGGTCAGGAGAGTTGGCAGGCCAATTGAGCACAGTGATACCATGGTCAGTAAACCATTTACCAGTGGTTTTAGCACTGTGAGCAGGTGCCAGGTCGTGCTGAAAAATGAAATCTTCATCTCCATAAAGCTTTTCAGCAGATGGAAGCATGAAGTGCTCCAACATCTCCTGATAGCTAGCTGCATTGACCCTGCCCTTGATAAAACACAGTGGACCAACACCAGCAGCTGATACGGCACCCCAGACCATCACTGACTGTGGGTACTTGACACTGGACTTCTGGCATTTTGGTATTTCCTTCTCCCCAGTCTTCCTCCAGACTCTGGCACCTTGATTTCCGAATGACATGCAGAATTTGCTTTCATCCGAAAAAAGTACTTTGGACCACTGAGCAACAGTCCAGTGCTGCTTCTCTGTAGCCCAGGTCAGGCGCTTCTGCCGCTGTTTCTGGTTCAAAAGTGGCTTGACCTGGGGAATGCGGCACCTGTAGCCAATTTCCTGCACACGCCTGTGCACGGTGGCTCTGGATGTTTCTACTCCAGACTCAGTCCACTGCTTCCGCAGGTCCCCCAAGGTCTGGAATCGGCCCTTCTCCACAATCTTCCTCAGGGTCCGGTCACCTCTTCTCGTTGTGCAGCGTTTTCTGCCACACTTTTTCCTTCCCACAGACTTCCCACTGAGGTGCCTTGATACAGCACTCTAGGAACAGCCTATTCGTTCAGAAATGTCTTTCTGTGTCTTACCCTCTTGCTTGAGGGTGTCAATAGTGGCCTTCTGGACAGCAGTCAGGTCGGCAGTCTTACCCATGATTGGGGTTTTGAGTGATGAACCAGGCTGGGAGTTTTAAAGGCCTCAGGAATCTTTTGCAGGTGTTTAGAGTTAACTCGTTGATTCAGATGATTAGGTTCATAGCTCGTTTAGAGACCCTTTTAATGATATGCTAATTTTGTGAGATAGGAATTTTGGGTTTTCATGAGCTGTATGCCAAAATCATCCGTATTAAGACAATAAAAGACCTGAAATATTTCAGTTAGTGTGCAATGAATCTAAAATATATGAATGTTAAATTTTCATCATGACATTATGGAAAATAATGAACTTTATCACAATATGCTAATTTTTTGAGAAGGACCTGTATTTTTCTGTGAGAGACTTCTTTTAAACTCTGTTGACCTCAAAATTAAACTTACAAGAGCCAACGATGCCTTTTGTCTCATGGCAGCAAGAGACTCCACTTACAAACTCAGGATATTAGGAGCATCTCTTTTTATCAAAAAAGTTACCGTCTCTCCAGCTGTACGACTGGGGCACGCTTCAGCTTTAATGAAAGCAAATGCTCTGTATCCACTTTCACATGTGAATGTAAAAACATATTCCATCCCTGAAAATTCAAGGGTATGCAACCAAGAGAATCTTTTCTTAGGCGTCTTTCCCAAGTATATGGTGATTGCATTACTGGATCATGATGCTTTTACAGGAACACGCAATCTCAATCCGTTTGACTTTAATCATTTTGATATGGAATATTTAGCTTTGTGTAAGGATGGCAGACAAATTCCTGCTAAAGACTTCCAGCCCAATTTTAACCAAGGTAGTTCAGTGAGAGAGTATTACAACTTGTTTACGGCTACAGGACAACATCTAAAAGATCTTCCACTGAGTATAACACGTCAGGAATTTAATCTAGGATACTCTCTATTCACATTTAATCTTAACCCGGGCGAGGACACAGATGCTGTATCTCCAGTTTCCAGTGGGAATTTAAGACTGGAAATGCGTTTCAGAAACCCGTTGCCTCATACCACCACGCTGATCATCTACGCTTGTTATGACTCTATTTTAGAGATTGATTCAAAGAGGCGTGTGCTGGTGGATTATTATTAATCTAATCAGGCATGAATAATCATGAAATTGAGAACCTGCTGCATCATCTGCAGATTTGCCGCTGCTAGCTGACAAATTCCCAGGGCCGGCCTACTTTATTGTGAACACACATCCTTCACACATGCCTGGAGAACACTGGCTAGCTCTGACATTGGATGAGAATGGTCAATCCAGCTTTTTTGACTCTTATGGATTCTCTCCGGATTTCGAGTTCTACCCGTCAAGCATCGTAACATTTTTAGAAGACAGATCCTCAAAAATATTGTATCATAATAATCAGCTTCAAAACACTCTGTCCACTGTGTGCGGTCACCATTGCATTTTTTTATCTATGTCATAGAGCGTGCGGATTATCAATGCAGCAAGTGTTGTCGAAATACACCGGAGATGTGATTAAGAATGATTTAATGGTATCTAACTTTGTGAAAAAATATCAGAAATGTGTCGTTAATCAAAGTTGTACATTTTATACTCACGGAACATGCTCTTTGGAGATGTTTCTGGATTGTTATGGAATTTAAATTGTCTTTTTTTTTCATTGTTTGTGTAACTGCCACATTTCTATTTCTACAAGTTTCTGTGTATTTTAAGTTAATTTTGTGAAGCGTCACTAGAGGGCGCTGTGGTGTCAGAGTATACGTGTGTTGTATAGAGATATGTCAAGAAGAAAAAAGCGATCTCAGGAAGAAAAGGGGAAAGAACGCAGAAAGAAAATAGCATGGACAGAAAGGTTTAATAAAGGAAGCAAAACCAAGAAGAAAATACGTTTTTCCTAATTCCTTACTCGGTACTCAGCCAACGAGGTATTTTGTCTGTTTTTATGCTGTAAAGTAGTTTATTTGCAATTGTCTTTATTTTTAATCAAGCTAATTATTGTCTTGTCTGTGTTTTAGTTTTCACAGTGTGTTTTGAATCTATACCAAGATGGATTTGATAAATTCATTAGTTAAGAAAACCACTTGCGTCTGTCGGTACTTGGAGGAATTACAGTTTGTTTTTTCTTATGATTTAATATTTGTGTAATGATATCATATGTTAGTGTGTGAAGTAGAGAACGAAGTTAGACTTGAAAAATATAATCAATAAATATTTTATTGAATAAAAGAAATAGGCTACATGTTTCATTTTCTTATAACAGTTTATGGTGAAAATGTAATCCATCGGGGTGGTAGTGTCATCTTACGAAGAGACTTTTTTGACTTCCCATCAGCATTTTTATCTTCCAGCTCGGATCTCGACCAATGGGGGGAAAGAGTTATCTGCCTTCTTCTTCTTTTTCTTCTTTGCTTAATGCTGGGGGGTGTACCCCCATTTTCAATAGATGTACCCTCTGTTTTGAAACGTCTATATTCTTCACGAGCATAAGGGTTAATGACTGAAGATATGAGGATGTTTACCTCTGACAAGGTATGTAGAAACTCTGGCCATCCTCGGGGTTGCTGTGCTCCAGATTTTTTAAACGGTAGCATGAGATTTTTCAACAAGTCAATCATGTGGGACCCGTTTATGATATTTCCTTCAAAAACAGATTCACCTCGCGGAGTCCAACTCTCACTTCTTTCGGATAATTTCTTCAAAATGTACTCGGCATTTTTACGATTGTGTTTAGGAAGGCTTTTCAGTACTTCCGTAAGAACCTGATCCTTAGGGGCCTCGTCCTGCCCCAGGCCTTGTTTTTCTTGGGACCGCTCATGTTCAGGAACCTCTGTGTCACGCTGCAGCGTTAAACTGACCCGCTGTTTTTCTTTCACACGTTGCTTGAGTAGAGTTAGATACCTCTGCAAAAGCGCATCGTATTTCTTGATTTTTTCATAAGAAGTCAAACCCGGCTCGTTTAATATCGCTCTCATTTCAGCATCCAAATTCTCCTCCGCCGTCTGTCTGATGGACGTGTTTGATTGGGTCAGACGCCTGAACTGATGAGGGGAAATGAGAAACATCTTCTGCGATGTTCTGAGAGACATTATCTCCTGATTATACCACCCACTAGATCACCGATCAAGGGAGCAAGAGCCGTTAAGATGGGGAGAATAAAACCACCTCGTTGCTTTTTGAGAGCCAGCTGTTTAGTTTTTATTTTGTTTTTTTTATCACCCAACAATCTGATGATTTTTCTTTGTTTCTTCAATTGTCGGTGTTGAGAGGGTGATAGTTTAATGTTACCTTTTAAAATATTCAGAGCAATCTCACACAGAGCCTGAAGAAAGTCGGGAGAGCAGTGTGCGAGAATATCTTTATGTTTCTGAGGAGCAGCTTGGTACAAAGCTCTGAATAATGGGACATTCCTTTTTATACGCGCTGACATGATGACTTACTTTGTTCTGGGTACGTACACAGCAGGCCACTGGTGAGGAAGTATGCCTGTTCTCAGTCTGAAATGTTCTGGGCAGGTAGGCATAAAATCGATGATTAAATATCCATGAGCTTCTCTCGTTGCGTCTTCAAAACTCTCCAAGAAGAGACCCTTTTGAGATGGAAACATTTGGCGGGCCAGTATATTCAGCTGGAGTTTATCTCTCGGGTTCTTAAACAACACCATATAATTACAGTTCAAACTAATAGTGCGACTGAACTTTCCCTGATGAAATACATTCTGAGTCAACATCATAACACTCATATTACGATGGTGACGAAACTGGGTAAAGACCTTCATCACGTTTTCATCATCTGAGGCTTGAGCAATAACATCGTCTAGAATAATCAGATGATTCTGATCAGGAGGAAACAGGTTTTCATCTTCAAAAGAATGAGGCAATCCTTCCACAAAGGTAATATTTTTATTCATCTTCTGCAATTCAGCATACATGGGTTGAAAAGATGTGTAAATCCATACAATATTTTCTGGAACAACATCCATGACATGATTACAATTATGTAAAATACTTTTTACAAAGAAAGTTTTCCCGCAGCCGCTGGGTCCAACTATCATACATGAGAAAGGTGCTCTAAATCTAGGATCAAAATCAATCTCCTGTAAATCCATGGAACTTTTTATTTTATTTCTTCTTCTTCTTATGCTCTAATAACCAAAAGGCAGAGTTGTCCCGTCAGAAAAAAGACGTCTCTTATCATAGACCAACCGAAACTTTTTAAGAAATGTTACGTTTGTCAAACGGAATCTCTTTTTATCTCTCCTGATCGTGTGCTGAGGGATTTCAATGACACCCTCACTTGACCCCTGTAAGTAGCCCTCAACCAGCCCTTTGATGCTGTCAAAATTGACCCTCTCGCTGCATTCATGCGTCTGAGTGATGCCTTTAGCACGTATCACTACTTTTTTACGGTTTTTAGTTTGGTATGCATAACTCTTGGGTCCTGTTGATGCAAACTCCGATATGCTGTCACCATCTAACTCGTCTGTTAAATCACCCAGATAATTTCCCAATTCCAGAGGAGTTTCACCACTTTTTGTCACATAATTCAAACTGTCCTGTAAAGGTGCGTTCACACCAAACGCGATTTCTGCGAAAGGAGCGGCCAATTTACATGTTATCAGGAGCGGAGCGGCGCGGTGCGGTGCGAAGGACGCGGAAGGCGCGGCAAGCGAAGCGGGAGCGGAGCGGCACGATGGACGAGTTGAAAAATCAGAACTTTTTCCTAAATTCGCGTCGCGTCAACCAATCAGGGACTGGATGTGGCTGTGACGTAGGGTGAAGGACCAAAGCGGAGAAGAAGCAGTTGTCAATGATGGAGGACCAGATCATAGTGGCGGTGTGCATCAAGCCAGAGTTATATGACTCCACTAATTACTTTTACCGAGACAAGTACAGAAAGGATCTGGCCTGGTTATGTTTAGGCACAAATATCTTAAATTTAGGAGATGTGGACATTAAAAATCGGCTGATTTTTTTACTGAGCTGAGATTTATTTAGTCACCGAAGACAGATGGACAGGCGTTCAGCAGCGGGGATACAGCGCTGGTAAACCGCGGTGAAGTTAGTTTGAAGTTGGATGTACAAGCTCCGCGGAGTTAGCGGCATCTAGCTCAGGGTTGATTCGATTCAGGCACTCAGATTTTCCATAATTGTTTGGTACGGAAACTTATTGACGGTCCCTAGTGAACCACCGCACGTCAGAAAGGGAGTTGGTGTCCCGGAGGCCGATTCGTCTCCCAACGCGGGACAGCAGATCTTCGAAATGGGTCCTGGATAGAGGGAAGTACCGCTGAAATCGACCGTCATCCAGATGCAGCTCCTGGAGTAGGTGGTGGTACTCTCCGAACTGTTCCCGTCCCTGAAGAATCTGGTGAACCCAGGGACGTTGTTGTCGGCGGCACTTTTCGGCTCTCCACAAGTAAAACACGGTGATTATCCGTGAAATCCATGTCCAGCATGTTCAGTTGAAACCAGCAAGCAGCAGATGGAAGCTGCTCCTATTTGATGACGCGGCAAAGCGTTGCCGTTTGTTGCCAAATGCCAACGCGGAGTTCACGCGGAATGTGAAGCAGGCAAAAGCACACAAATGAGGTGAAAAATTCACAGAAATCGCGTTTGGTGTGAACGCACCATAACTTCTCCATGCTGCTGAGAAGTTTTAAACGTGCGTAAGCGGTGGTTGTTTGCCTTGCTTGGGGGAGAGATGACACGTTTGCTGTAGTTCCACTGCACTACACACATTTCAGGGTTGAATTAATGAAAATAGTTAACCCTGTATTTACTCGAGAACATGAAGCTGAAAAATTCTTCAGGGTTAGTGATGACTGTGGTCTGAGACAGATCACTTCTTTGTGCAAATTTCCCCCAAAAACTGTTTAAACACAATGTTGCCACCTGCCTTTAGGCAGGATTCATCTCAATTTTCTCAGGGTCTAATTGGATGCCCTGATGGAGTTTGTAGTCTGCTACATACTTTGACTTGCTCTCCTGATCCACTGCTTCAGACGGGTAGCCTGAAGCCTCCTGTTTACCTTTCAGGAAGGTGTTGATATACCCTTTGAAGATTGTGTCACTGCTCTTTTCAAAATGCCACACCTCTGTGATTTTAGCAAGGCGATAACCACATTGCAACGCTTTACTAAACTCTACACTCACCCACACACCCGTCAGAGCTCTGTCCTCATCATTATGCCTGCAGGGACCTGACTGGTTATTTATTTCAGCGCATGTGCCTCAGAGAGTAAGCACCAGTTTACCTCGGGAAGTTCTGTAAGGTAAAACGGGGAACAACAGGTTACGTGGTGGGTAGACCACAGCTTTGATTATTCCGAAGTAGCTGCTGGGGTCATCAAAATCTTTGCATATGATGGTGGGGTGACCGAGGGGAAAAACGCAGTTGGCGTTTACATAAGGGTACAGAGATGTGTAATCCACATAGTGTGAAGTTTCACCTGGCCCCGCTGTGTACCTCAGTCTCATAGCGCAGGTGCGTCCACCATACAGAGCATCCCACGGTGATACCGGTTCGGGTGCGTTAACTTTCTCAAGAAAGCTGATCACCCCCGGGTGGGTTTTTTTCATTTCAGTCCACTCATGCTCCCAAATGACCTCGAGACGAAGGCGGTACACAGTTTGTAACACCTTGCTTCTCTCGTCTGTCGCTGCGTAAAACTGTTCAAATGCGACCCCTCTCAACGGACACTTGTCATGAGGCATGTAACACTTTTTACAGCCGTGGAAAAAACAGCCGTAAAATTCAAACGCAACTTTGACACCGTTAATCTCTGCATACCCATCCACAGAATATGGACCAATTTTCTTTTCACCCCTATTTAAAGCATGCTCAATAAATATGGTTCTGCAGTCTGCAATCCAGCCGAGCCATTGAATGGACGCGCTGGAGAACGTTTTACTGCTACGTCTGTAGTCCAGAGGAGAGGGAATGGCTAAAGTTTGAGGAGGAAGGAAATTGGTTACAAAAACCTTCATGCAGGCTGATGCTATCATGATGCATTTAAATGGATCCACACTTGTCTCCTTAAAGAACTCGTCTCTGAATTTTAAGCAGCCTTGAGAAATAATTTCAACGTCAGTTTTACAATAATGAATAGCTTCTTTCTTAAAGTCAAAGACCTCTTTGCTCGCTTCTCTGTACCAGCTGTTAAACACCTGTTGTTCTTGAAGACTCATGCGTTCTACAGCGTAGCAGGATGGAGGAGGAAAAGCCCCCACATACTGATATTTGTCTTACCTCTTTCTCCTGGTTTCCAGTCTGTTGACGCAGAAGTGGGAGGTTTGCTCGTTCCATCGATGTAGGGAAGTACAATCTTTATTTACTTTCAGGTCTTTTCTATTTTGAACTGATTTTAGACTGGCTCATATATTCAGCAAATAGGTCCTGCTGTAAAGCAAAATGAACTTACAATTCTTTCAGGTTACAGAGTTCATTTATTAGGATTTCACGTGACAGGTTAATATTAAGTTGATTATACCTTTAAAATATAAAAGGATGCATGTCTTTTTTTAGATGTATTAACGCCTGAAAAACATACAGATTATTAATAACACCCTTAAACACACCCCTGTGTTTTAATTGGCTCATTTAAGGTATCGCCCCTAATGGCGACAACCAATCAGCATCCACGGTTACGCCCCTCGGACACACCCCCTGTTGACCCCATGACCTCCCCGCCCCCATGGCGCCATGACCCCCCTTAAGGTCAAAGGTCACCTGTCAAAAAGTTTGATTCAAGGGTGTACTTTAGTCTCTAGGATTATTTTTCATCTTTTGACACATGTCAACAGGAACTCCTTTTAATATGGCTTTTTAAACAGCTGTCCCATTCCTGTCCCGTCACCCTTAGGATTAACTCCTGTGTGTCTCATCCACGTGTCCACTGCAGCACTAATGTGCTCTTTAGGATGCTGATTAGGGTCCCAATCGAATTGAGGGACTGCAACGGAGTCTGATTTCTTATGGCTTTCCCTAGGGCTGTCATTACACGTGTCAGCGGTGTGTCATCAGGGTCCTTACTGCAATCAGCATTCTGTTCTATCTCCCTAGCCACCGGGGGACGCACAGATTGTCCCAAAATTGCTCTAAAGTCACCTAAGGCCAGTGTCATGCCTTTAGTCAATGTATCTAATTCCTGTAACCAGACAAGTCCGCATCCTGTAATAGGTGGCAACTTATCCACTAATGCCTGTACATCTCCCAATGAAAAAGGGACATATTTTGTCATTCCAACTGATGAGGTCAACAACGGACATTGAAATCTGGATGGACCGCTCTGGCTACGAGTAGTCATGGTGTGTGTTCTTCCAGAATATTTAAACTGTTTTTCTGTCATCTGTTGAAAGCTTTCTCATATAAATCATGCACTTTTGATTCCAATAGTGTAACCCCTCTTAAAAGTCTAAGCGTTTCTTGTGCTTCTGTCTCTCTTAGGCCCTACTTCAGCTCTTTTGCTTCAACTTTACACTTTATTCCACCAAGTCGCCCTTCCTCATCAGCTTTAATCAACCAACTTTCTTTATCCTTCAGATACCTCTTATATTCTCGGTTCAACCATCTACCTAATGGTTCCGTCATCTACTCCTCCTTCGGCAATCGATCTCTCTTGCCATGTTGAACAACTGGCGGATTCTGTTCACTCTCTAGTAAGAGCATTTATCATTATTCATGATATTTATATTTATATATTTATATATACATAGCTGTCCTGTTTTCTTATCAGTTCTTTTTTTCTCGCACAATTGGAGAGACCAGATCCCTGTCATCCCCGTGTAGAATTTAGAAATAATAAACTTCTTTTCACCGTTTGATGCTCTCTACTTGTGTTCTTTCTGTATGTGGGTCAGATCAGTGTCAAAAATGATGTCAGAACACTCAGGCCAGACAGACCCAGCAGAGAGTCTCAGTAGAACTCTATCTGAACACTCTCACCAGATTCACTCTCATGACTCTGCTCTTCGTTCTCTTTCTGAACAGATCCAACGGAATAATCAGCAGCTAGATCATATTGTCTCGCTACTCCAGCATTCTTTAAGTCCTCAGACCTCCGGTTCGTCTGAGGGCGCTGTAGCAGCTTCTACTTCTCAACGTCTTTCACACTCACGCGACGTCACTTCCCCTGTTCCGGAGAAGTTCTCCGGTGACATTGATCATTGTAAGGGGTTTTTGTTACAATGTACTCTCGTCTTTAACCGCTCTCCTGCTAGTTTTCCCCATGATAATGCTAAGATTTCTTATATACTGGGATTACTTACAGGGAGGGCCTTACGCTGGGCTGAGGCTCGTTTTTCTGACTGTAATCAGTTTGATTGCTCTTTTGATGACTTAATTCTTGAGTTTAAGCTGGCTTTCTCCTCTGAGACCGACCAGACTAGCATCTCTCGCCAGTTTTGGGCCTTAAATCAGAGAAATAGACCAGTCTCCGATTTAGCCTTAGAATTTCGTACTCTTGCAGCTGCTGGAATTATAGTGCTCTTAGAACAGCTTTTTTCCAGTCCCTAGATGAGCCACTGAAGGATGAATTAACCTTGATTGATGAACCTAAGACCCTTAATGAGCTAATTTTGTTAGCTACACGGATTGACAGTCGTATGCGTGAGAGAAGGAGAGCCCGTTCTGAGCATTTCCGGGCTCGTTCTTCTTTTTCTGCAAGATCACCACCCAACGCTAGGTCTCTCCCTCAAGTAGTTCTGCCTGAACCTGAACCCATGTTGATAGGTCGCACTCGCCTTACCCCTGAGGAAAGACAACGTCGTAGACAGGGGAACCAGTGTTTTTACTGTGGTTCATCCAATCACCTTATTGCAGCTTTTCCAACCTGTCCTACCCGGCCAAAAGACAGGGTCCGCTAGTTTTTTCTGGGGAGCTAACGGACCATTTTATTGATTTTGAAGCCCCTAGACTTTCCCTACCAGCCACCTTGATTGGTAGTCAGCAGACTAGGAATCTTTTAGCACTCGTTGATTCCGGCTGTGAGCAGAATTTTATCGATAGCAAGTTGGTAGAACTGGCCCAGATTGAGATTGTACTTCTGGATACGCCACGATTAGTTTTTGCCTTAGATGGACAGAGGCTGCATAGAGTTACTCACAAGACCATACCGATTGAACTGGTTCTCTCCGGAAATCATAGGGAAATGATTTCTTTTTATGTATTTCCGGTTTCTCAGTCTTCTTTAGTTCTGGATTTTCCTTGGCTGCGTAAACACAACCCTCATTTAAACTGGTCCGGACTCCGCATTGAGGCCTGGTCTAATTATTGTCATTCCAATTGTCTTCAGTCGGCCTTACCTGTTAGGAACTCCATTGTGCCTAGTCCTCTTAGTGATGACTGTCCCGACCTTTCCGGGGTTCCTACAGTATACCATGATTTAGGACTAGCCTTCAGCAAGAGTAACGCTCTCTCTCTACCCCCCCATAGGCCCTATGACTGTGCCATTGACCTTCTTCCTGGGGCTCCTCTACCCACCAGTAGGTTGTATCCTATCTCTGGACCTGAACGACAAGTCTTGGAGGATTACATTAATGACTCCCTAGCTGCTGGTATTATCCATCCCTCTTCCTCCCCAGTGGGTGCAGGGTTTTTTTTTGTTGGAAAGAAGGATGGTTCCCTTCGTCCTTGTATTGATTATCGGGGCTTGAACCAGATTACAGTTAAGAATAGGTACCCACTTCCTTTACTTTCCTCTGCGTTCGAACCAGTTCAGGGTTCTACTGTTTTTACTAAGCTTGACCTTAGGAGTGCTTATCATTTAGTTAGAATCCGCCAGGGGGACGAGTGGAAGACAGCTTTTCAGACTCCTTTGGGTCATTTTGAGTATTTAGTCATGCCTTTTGGACTTTGCAATGCCCCAGCAGTCTTCCAGTCGCTGATTAATGATGTGTTAAGAGATGTTTTGAACATCTTTGTTTTTGTGTACCTCGATGATATTCTGATCTACTCCAGAGACCTTGAAGAACACCATCATCATGTTCGACTAGTCCTTCAGCGGCTGCTGGAGAACCGATTATTTATTAAGGCTGAGAAATGTGAGTTTCATCAGTCCTCTGTTACATTCCTGGGTCTCATCTTAGAGGGTGGACAGGTTCGTTCTGATCCTGATAAGATCAAGGCAGTCCTGGAGTGGCCAATTCCCGAGACAAGAAAACAACTTCAACGCTTCCTGGGATTTGCTAATTTTTACAGGAGATTTATACAGAACTACAGCCAGACCGCAGCACCTCTGACGGCTCTGACCTCCGCTAAGTTGCATTACACCTGGACTTCGGAGGCAGATACTGCTTTTCAAGCTCTAAAAATGAAGTTTTCCCGTGCACCAATCCTTATCCACCTTGACACTACCAGACAGTTTACCATGGAGGTTGATGCTTCTGACTTAGGGGTAGGAGCTGTTCTGTCCCAGTCTGCTGCTTCTGATGGTAAATTACATCCTTGTGCTTTTTTTCCCCGCAGACTAAGTGAAGCAGAGCGCAATTATGATGTCGGTGACAAGGAACTGTTAGCCATTAAATTGGCTCTGGAGGAGTGGCTTGAGGGAGCCTGTTTACCTGTCATTGTGTGGACTGATCATAAGAACCTAGCCTACTTACAAGATGCTAAGCGACTCAATCCCCGTCAGTCTCGCTGGTCCTTATTTTTCTCCCGCTTTAATCTGGCTATTTCCTATCGCCCAGGTCTAAGAATACTAAACCTGATGCTCTGTCCCGTCAGTTTTCTGCTGATGAGGTTGAACTTAAACCGGTCTCCATTCTGCCTTCTAGCTGGACGGTGGGTTCTCTTAGGTGGGAGATTGAGGACTTTGTTACCCACGCTCAGCGGGAGGAACCTGATCCAGGCACTGGTCCACAAGACAAGATTTTTGTTCCCACCATTGCCCGTTCCCGTGTCATCCATTGGCACCACTCTGCTAAGTTTTCTGCTCATCCTGGTACTAGTAGAACCGTGGCCCTTATTTTGAGAAGGTTCTGGTGGCCTACTGTCCACAAGGACATGAAGGAGTACGTTCACGCCTGTATTATCTGTGCTCGAAATAAACATTGTAACCAACCGCCTGCAGGCCTTTTACAGCCTTTACGCATTCCTGGTCGTTCTTGGTCACATATTGCTTTAGACTTTGTTACTGGCCTTCCTACCTCTCAAGGAATGACTACCATTCTAACTATTGTGGACCGCTTCTCTAAGGCCTGCCATCTGATCCCACTGAAGAAGTTGCCTACTGCTTTTCAGACCACTCAGCTGTTGATCAAACATGTCTTCCGGCTCCATGGTATTCCTTAGGACATTCTGTCCGATCGTGGTCCTCAGTTCACTTCACGAGTTTGGAAACAGCTTGCTTTAGCCCTTGGAGCTAAAGTCTCCTTGACTTCTGGATTTCATCCCCAGTCCAATGGCCAGGGGGAATGAATGAACCAACAACTCGGATCCACTCTCCGTTGCCTTTCATTCTCTAATCCTGCTGACTGGTGTAAACACCTACCTTGGGTTGAGTATGCAATTAATGCTCACAAGTCCTCTGCTACTGGTTTTTCTCCTTTTGAGGTTTCAGTTGGCTATCAACCTCCCATTTTTCCTGCCGACCAGGGTGAGGTTTCCGTCTCCTCTGTTTAACACCATATTCGCCGTTACAGGGCTGTTTGGAACTCCACTGTCCGGGCCCTTCAGCAGACTGCTGAACTCAACAAACGTTTTGCTGACAGAAGACGTTGACCAGCTCCTGTTTACCGCCCAGGGCAACAAGTCTGGTTATCCACCCGTGACGTTCCTCTAAAATCTATTTCTAAGAAACTTTCTCCTCGTTTTATTGGACCCTATGTGATTGACTCTTTAGTCGGTTCCACTGCAGTTCGTCTTCGGTTGCCTCCTAGTCTTCGCATCCACCCCACTTTTCATGTTTCTCAGGTAAAGCCAGTGTTCACCAGTGCTTTGTGCCCTCCTGCCGAACTCCCACCACCCGCCCAGGATCACTTGGGTGGCCCTGTCTATCAGGTCAGACGCATCCTGGACTCCCGTCGACGAGGTCGTGGTTGGCAGTACCTCATCGATTGGGAGGGTTACGGTCCTGAGGATCGCTCTTGGGTACCTCGATCCTTCATTTGTGATTCTTCTCTTTTCTCGGATTTTCGTGCTTCCTTGCCTTCAACTTCCTCTGGACCGCCAGGCGGCAGTCATTGAAGGGGGGGTAATGTCGGGTTCTGGGAGCCTGTCTGTTTTCTGCTTGCTGCTAACCTTATTCGTCCAGCAGAGGGTGTCGAGCTACAGGAGGAATGTGGACAGGTGTTTCCCATCTTCTGATCGCCGTGTACGCTACTTAAGCCGTGGCTGCCTGCTACTCGCCGCCTGAGTGTTGAGCCTATGTGGTATCAGTAACCTCGATGTGCATCGATCCTCTAACTATTCCTTGAGCGCTTGGAGCCTTTTGGATTACCTGTCTGGAATTCTACGTACACTCCTGGACTGAGCAATCTTCACCTTTTACTGGATCTGTGCTACATTACGACAAGCGTACTTCTCCTGCAGACCTGTCTACCCTCCTACGTAACTCCTGCTTCACCTTCCGCTCGCTTTCCACAGAAAGCACGTTTCGCTGTGAGCTCTACTTCAGTTCTCCTAAACCCCGTCTCCCCTGGCGGATTCCGTTCACTCTCTAGTCAGAGCATTTATTTATATTCATGATATTTATATTTATATATTTATATATACATTGCCGTCCTGTTTTCTTATCAGTTCTTTTTTCTCGCACAGTTGGCGAGACCAGATCCCTGTCATCCCCGTGTAGAATTTAGAAATAATAAACTTCTTTTCACCGTTTGATGCTCTCTACTTGTGTTCTTTCTGCATGTGGGTCAGATCAGTGTCAAAAATGATGTCAATGCCTGATCTCAGTGTATTTACTTTTCTGTAGAATTTGGGGTTTCTCACTCTCCCCGGGCCTCAAACCCAGGTAACAGTCATCCCCCGTCGAGAACGTACTCTGAACCGCCACGTTCGAGAAACTATATTTTCCACACAACACCACCACTAAGTCTTGTAATTCTCTTAAATCAACATCTTATTCACCAGTTTAAATCCTAGTCAACATTTATGACACTCTTTTTCTTACGTTTTGGCAGACTCAGACTTACTTAGACATCAGACACAATATTAATTTAGCCTATCAAAAATCCAAAAGCAGAGTTTGATTAAACAGGTTCTGCTTACCTGTTTTGTAGTTTTGGCTAGCCCGTGTCTGATGCCTGTTGGTCCTCGTCAGTGGTCCGAATTTATTTCGCCTGTTGTTCCAAATCCCGGACGAGCCACCAATTGTTGAAGCCGTCTCTGCTTCCCCGGGTCCGTTGATTTGGTTACAGGTTTCAAAGAGTGAAATAAACACAAGTACAATCTACTTATGTTCACCTTCTGCGCAGAGTGAGAGATGGAGGCCCCATGCAGCTGCAGGCCCAACTCTGATCAACTCTCTGCTTCCAGCTCGTTTTATTCAGTCTCAAGGGTGTGTTCAACATATACATATATCATGTCACGCATGTATAACATAACATTTCCTTATGTCCAAATATGGAGTATTTCTAGTTGTTTTCTTATAGCAAGCTTGTCTTGTCTTGTCTCGGCCTTCCTTGTCCTCCACTTGTTTACGACCTTGGACTCTCTCTATCCTGTACTCCCTTGTCATTCACCAATTTATGCCCTTGCCCTCTCTGTGCTTCTCACTCCCTATGTTTTCACTCCCCTAGGACCCTTCTATGCTTCACTCCCTAAGCTTGACCCCCCTATTTCCACACATTCCAGTTACACACATAGATGGTTTATATTACACACATAGATGGTTTATATTACACACATAGATGGTTTATATTACACACATAGATGGTTTATATTCTACAGTTCACATTAGTAGTTATGAACAAACTCAATGTGAATCTGTCTTATGTAAAAGTACAAAATATATGAGTGCTGCAGATAGAAACATCTAACTTAGGAGTCAACCTGCATAAACTCAATGGATTTCTTTGCAGAATAGCTGGAAAATTACAATATTATTTCTTTCTTCCGTAACCTAAATTAGATTCGGTATCAGTCTGAGAACAGAACTAGCAGTATCTAGTCCAAGTTCAGGCCCAGAAGCCAACCTTGTGAGATGAAAGAACAACTTAACTATCTAAAAATCAATTTTAGGTCACTGTGGCCTGGATGGTGTACCTGGTCCTATTGGTCTGAATGGGTGCTGTTACCCCGGAGCTCCAGGACCTCAGGGAGTGCAAGGTCCAACAGGTTTTATCGGGTTTACTGGTAAAAAAAAAATCTGTTTAAATTAGAGCTGTAAACTTAATTTTTCACTGATTCTTTAAGAATAATTTATACTGTTTACACTGTCATATCTGCAAGGAATCATGGGACCAGCTGGTCTGAAAGGAGATCCCGGGGTCCAAGGCAATGGAACCCCTGGACCTAAGGGTCTAAAAGGGCAACAAGGATCTGATGGAGCTCCAGGGAGGGTTGGAGCAAGGGGACTGAAAGGCCTGAGAGGGAAGACTGGGGAGTCTGGGAGCCCAGGTGATATGTTGGTTGCATACTTTGTTAATAGTATATAGCATCAACATTTTGACTTATGTTCAAGCTCTCCGTTTAAATTCTAAAGACATGACCTAAAATAAAGATTATATTAAAAACCAAATTAATGGAAGATCAAATAAATGCAGAGGAATACAGATCTGCAAGGCCAGGCAAGTATGAACACCTTTAGAAAAACATTTTCCTGTTGCATGCTTGTGTTTTAGGGCTGAGAGGGGACACGGGTCTCCCAGGACCAATTGGGTGTCCAGGAGCAGACGGAAAACCAGGACAATCCGGGGAACCGGGACCAACAGGTTTTATTTAACAGTGGATGGATCCTGTTTTTATGGTATCTTGTAATTGTTTCTCTTTGAGCCTTTTCTGTCATGATTTGTCCCTTAGGTCAGAAGGGTACAGACGGGTCAAGGGGTTCTCAGGGGCCTCCAGGCAATCCTGGAGACAAAGGGGAAATTGGACCAAAAGGGGTTCCGACAAACATTATGCTATCAGGAAATCCTGGAGACCCTGGAATCCCAGGTATTGTGTTGTATCTTGCATCAGTATTAGTCTTTATTCTTTGCAGAAATTCCTCAAGGGTCAGCTTTTGGGTCTCTTGTATTGTTTCGGATCGCAATCAGTGAAATCCTTTCCAGGGCCAGAATGCCTGAGGCTTCACCACCTGTGGCGTCACCCCACAGACACTCGGCTGGCCATGTTACAAGAATGTCAGATGACAAACTGTCAAAGACATCCTGTTTGACCTGTCATTTGGAACAGGCAACTAGGGTTGACTATGTCCATGTGCAACCAAAAGAATGCAGGCTGAAAGTTGTCTTAACTAGAGAGAAGGAATCCATAAGAGTAGCTAGCTGCAGAAGAAAACTGTAGGGTAGCAATAAAGACTATCAATTTATTCATCCTAACTTCCATCCATCCATTGTCTAGACCCGCTTTCATTGTGGGCTCTACTGCCTCTCTCCAGCGGTCATTGAGAGACTTGGGACACTATTAACCGGTCACCAGGACATCACAGAATACTACAGAGACCAAAGGACTCACAACACATGGGTCAATTCATAAATCTCTGACTAGGAACATGTTTGCCATTTTAATGTTAGCACCTCATAAAGATACTCGAGAATTGTTTCTGAACTCTTAACAGTCCATTTGCTTCTTGATCAGGTCCCAGAGGTCTTACTGGTGAAAAAGGACAAAGGGGCCCCCCAGGTCCTCAAGGGCCATATGGGATAAATGGAAATCCTGGATGCCCAGGGCCACAAGGTAAACATTTGACTGCACGGTACTAACTACCAATCCTGGAGAGTGTTGTTGCACTGCTTTTATTTAAGACAAATGTACTCTGTCTCTGGGTCAGGACTTCCTGGAGATCCAGGTAGAGATGGACAGAAAGGTCATCCTGGTTGCAACGGACAACCAGGTGACAAGGGACTTATGGGGAGACCAGGTAATACAATATTTACACCACCAAACATTCTGTTGAAACTTAGCAATATATCACCTGTATGTGAATTAATTCATTAAGTTTAAAAGCCAGAAAGACCAGAAGGATTGACTCATCCTAACATAGCCCAGTTTTAAGCCCCAGCCACAGCATTAACCTCCTCATTAAAACCTTCTCTCTTAAGTCAGCTCCAGCGGGTAAACTACTTCTGTTTTCTATAGGTTGTCAGGGTGAAAAGGGTGCAAAGGGAACTTGTGGCGTTCCTGGTTTAGATGGAACTCCAGGACAAACTGGAGCCAAAGGTATTAAAGGAGAACCAAGTCCAGTTGGACCAGGAGTTAAAGGCTGTCCAGGAGAGAAGGTATTGCACACAAAAAAACCTTACTGCTAAGTCCGGTATCCCATAGATCGCTAACGCGCCCTGACATGTGTTCATAGTTCTGATGGGTTACACCTTGGAGCCATCGAGGGAGAAGACAAAAAATACTTTAGCAAAAATAACGGCAACATAAATTCTTTTTGAATATTAATAAACAGTATTAGATTATTTGCTTTATTAAATATGTTCAGTTTTGTGCTGAAGATATGGAAAGCCACTGCTGAATCTCCAAGGTTGTCTCTCTGCCTGTTTAACAGTTTTTAGTAGGAGGCAGGGTGCACTCTACACAGGTCACATAATTTTACATATTTATACATATTTTTGGGCCTGGGGAGGTCATGTCAACTCCATGCATATATGCCCTAGGCCGGTATTTAAACCCAGGACCTTTGTGCTTCAAGGCAGCAGATCTAATTACTGAACCACCCTCAACCCTGCAAATAACTGTCCAACAGAGGATGTTCCTGAGTTACCTTTCAAACAGTTTCACTTTGCAGCAAGCCAGATAAATTTACCTGAGCAACAGAAAGTTTATTTATAAAGGATGTTATGAACTCTTCACTAATGAGAGATAAGGCCTCTAAATACTCTGCAAGAACAGGAACAAAGTTCTTGCTGTCAAAGACATTTCATACTTCACAAGAACTAAAATGCAGACCTTCAATGAATTCTTCATATGTCTCTGATGCCATGCAAGTATAACGTTTTGCCCAGATCAGGTATCAAGAACAAGCTGCAAGAACAAATTTTTTTCCTGCAGCTCCTTGTAGGACATGTATTGACCTTTAGTGGGGCAGATTTCAGTTGAGTTCAGTTTATTTCTATAGCACCGATTCACAACACATGTCATCTCAAGGCACTTTACAAAGTCAGTTCAGACGGTTTCCAGGTGAGCTACATTCATTCCAGTTGATCCTAGTTATCAAACAATTCAGTCAAGTTCAGTTCATTTGTGAAAAAGTTTCTATCTAAGGAAATCTAGCAGATTGCATCAAAGGAACTCCAGAACTCAGAAACGTGTTTCTTCTCTGCCGCCTGCGCTGATGGTGGTAGATGGTTTATGTCATAATGCGTTTCTTTGTGGACCAGAGGCAGACAAGTGTGGAGGAAGCAGAGTGGTACCAAACTCGTCCTTTATTTACAGAGTCCACTCACATACAGGCGAGGAGCAGGCGATCAGAAAATCCAGATAACAAAGAAATTCTCCAAAACAGAACCTAACAGGATCCCGAGCAGAACACGTATCCAAAGGAGACATCAAACGCGACATGAAAAGACATCTCAAAGGACATGGCAAAAAGACATGACGACACCGCGTGGAACAAAGGACAAAGACAGACCTAAATAGGGACGAAGGTGAACATGAAACAATAGGGCAGGTGATCAGGAAAACAGGGAACAGGTGCGACGTGGAGACAGGGAGGCAGAGGGAGCAGGTGAAGCAGACAGAGACAAATGAGGACATGGAGGAGCTAGACGAAGAAACAAACTGTAAAACACACCCAGGGAACCAGAACACGGGAAGAACAACAGATCTAAAAATACAATCCAACACAGTCAACAGAACAGAACCTAGGAAATAAAACACCAAAAATGGGGACTCAAAGACTAATCATACATCAAAACATCTGATTAAACTTAAACAAATACAGAACCAAAATGTCACGGTGCGGTTTTGGTGTGGACCACAGTGGAGACAAGGGCTTGGATGCAGCATTTCAAAAAAAGCAGTCTTCCGCTTTCTTTAAAGGATTCCAAAAAACATAATGACAACACTGCAGGTACAAACATGAGTGAATCCAAAACTTACATGTGTACTCATTGCAGGAACGAAGCAAACACCGAACTAAGTACTGGTGTAGCGAACAGGCGGAACTGAGTATAGACAAACAGAGGAACCAGCAGGGAACAATAAAACAAAACCAACTAATATGCAGAGAGAGAACAAAGGCAGGTAATCAAAGTAACTAAGGACAGGTGAGGCAAGGAGGCAGGAAGGCAGAGGGAGCAGGTGAACTTCATAAAACCAAAGCATGAGGAGAAGGACTAAAGACAAGTAATTAACAAGACACCGAGCAAACCTAAAACAAAACTATAAACAAAGATAAATAAAACATAAGAATCAAGGATAAACATGAACTGAAGGAAACTGAGAAACTGAAGGGAACCCAACAACCTAAGCACTTTAGTAAAAATAGAAACCATAAGGAAACCCAGACTACAAAAGTAAAGAAACCTAAGAAAACAATAACTAAAGCTAACCTATAAAGGAGAGGATGGAAACCAAAGAAGAACTAGAGGAACAAAGCTAAGAAGAACTGGAGAATAAAGAAAACTTAAACTGAGTAATAACTAAAAGGGGAAAACAAATGACGAGAGGAGTAACAGAAAGGAAACTAATAAATGAGAGTGCTAGGAAACCAGAGAACTAAGAGAAATAATAATAATAATCATAAAGAAACCATTCTAAGAAAAGAAACAGGAAAACAACGCCAAGGGAAATAGGAGAGCAAACTGGGGGGCAGAATATAACCCAAAACAGAAACCACAACTAACATGAATACAAAACACAAGTAAGAAACATCTAATAAAAAGGTAAACAAAAACAGAAAACCACAAACAGAGTCCAAAACATCACATCCTGACACAAAGACACACTGTGACAGTTTAATGTGCTCTCCGAATGGGTTCAGATCACTATTTATCTTTTCACACTGGATTTCATTATTTTTTCCTGTTTTTCCTGCAGGGGAATCCAGGAACTCCAGGATGTCCAGGTCCAAAAGGACCACCAGGACCACCTGGAAATGTTGGTCCTCCAGGAACATTTGGCCCTTGTGGACCTAAGGGACCTACTGGACCACCTGGAGACAGAGGTCTGATAGATAACTTCTTAGTTTCCATTTACATGAACATCTAGAATGAAAACCCTTCTACAGTCTTACACATGCTGAAAGAAAAGCTTACTTTGGGCCGCAGGTCCTCCTGGGAGTGCAGGTGAGAAGGGTTGTGATGGCCCTCCCGGGAAACGTGGACCTCCTGGATCTCCTGGAATCCCAGGTGTGTAAACTATGACACTATAGTCACTTTTGTGCCAGCTGACCTCTTGACAAATCTAATCTTTCTCTTCAGGATACAAGGGGTCTCCTGGGATTCCTGGTGCAGATGGGCCCAAAGGAAGCCAGGGAAAGGATGGGATACCTGGATCTGATGGAGAAAAGGGAGCTATGGGATGTAAGACAATGAATGATCTGCAGGAACAAATACAATGTGAATAAAGATGAATGTGGTTGAAAATATTGGGCTGACTCAGAGGCCTCAGTCAGTTTGACCTCCAGACAGAAACCAGACACAGAAACTAGAAGCTTTCATTGATCCTGGCTGTAGAAGGTCTGTTGGTGTCCATCATCCAGTCTTCAGTCAGCATTATCTCTTTAATCACCTCAGTGTTTCTGCATAAGAGAACATGGAGGTCTTTATTGAACAAGGAACCTCATGAGGTGCCTATGGTACTTTGGTCCTAGTTTACATTCTCACATACTTCTTTATCTCCAGCATGTACACCTGGATCTAAGGGAGAAACAGGAGGAAAAGGTCTACCTGGTGAGTCTTTGGCTTACATTCTGTTTATTGTTCAGCTTGATTTCAGAAATAAGCTGTAAATTCACCTTCTCCTCCAGGATGCACAGGGGAGAAGGGCCCTCCTGGTCCCTATGGGCCTCTTGGTCCATGTGGTCCTGCAGGAAACCCAGGTTGCCCAGGTCTTCCTGGATTCCCTGGTTCTCCTGGATGTGCTGGAAGAAAGGGAGTATGCATTGATGGAATGAAGGGAGATAAAGGATGCCCTGGACCTCAAGGACCCAAAGGTGATGAGACACATCAGCAGACAGCTGGTTTAGATATTAGTTTTCCCTTAAGTAGTTAAAATGGGTTTTGAGTTGAAGGAAAGTTGCAATGTTCACAAACAAAACACTTAAGTTTGAGATCTGTTTGGCATAACTTCTTTTTTTCAGCTCTTTATTATTTCAGCAGCTCTGTGGTTTAAGTTATTCACCAAGATTCATACGTTGGTGAAAGAACTTGGTTTGATCTTCAGTTCAGGTTGAGACAATAATCCAGCTCCTCATTTCACCTGAATTCAACCAAAGACCAAACTCCGACTGAGGTCTTCTACTCTGGCTTGGTGTCAGTGAAACACATTCAGAAATGAATCATGTCTAGATCTGATTGGACCCAACTCATTTACACTGCTGGGTCTTGTATTCTGTCTGGTGTAGATGTTAGTCTTATTGTACCACCTGAGAGACGCGTCCCGCTGGACCACAGTGTCAACAAGCCCGATTCTGATCTCAGAGAAAAATAAGAATGCAATCTTTCATTTTGTAGGCCCACCTGGCTGTAAAGGTCCTCCTGGTCCTCCAGGTCCTGGTTACAAAGGTCACAAAGGAAGAAAAGGAGAACCAGGTCCCACAGGACCAGCTGGACCACCTGGTCACCATGGTCCTCCTGGAAAGGCAGTCAGTACAACTCACAAAGTGAAATTATTACTATTTTAGGTCACAAATGAATACAAACTAAAACTTGCTCACATCATTACTAGGATGAAATATCATATTTGGTTGTTTGTGCTGCCAGGGTCCTGGTGGACTGCCTGGACTTCCTGGAGAAAAAGGCTGCCAAGGACCCGTTGGAGAAAAAGGATCTGTTGGTAAGAACCCCCGTCAGATGAGGAGTAACATGATGATTTGTGTTTGGGTCGGTTGTTAAGCTAATGATGTTCCTGTTTTTCTCTCTGTTCGACCAATCATTGAAGGAGTGAAAAACACTAACCAGAGGACAGGAGCTCAGTCACCAACCTGTTTAAATCAGTTTATCACCACAGTCACAACTAAAGTCATCTCAGGTCATTTTACAGAACAAAATGGTCGGACTTGTATCCAGCAACATGTAATCAGATCGATCTGATCAAGTTAAAGGTTCTAATTCAGTTACATTGATTCTAGTTTGATGCTGGTTATAATACCAGGCAGTCAATTCAGATCATTAGGCCAAAGGTTTTCTAAGGAAGCACAGTTTTCTGCATCTAATGAGACGTGACAGAGAACATAAACCAGAGGGACTAACCAAGAGAGAACTGTACTACTAACAAACCTGTTACCCAGACAGTGTCCTTTAAACTGGTTTTAAAGCTCTCCACCAGGGCTGATAACTGCACTGAGGCTCTGGTGTTGGTCCTCACATTCTAGTGCTGTGATTCCTTCTAGGAAGCTTTGACAGAAATGCTGGTCAGAGACCAGAACTAGATCTTTGCAGGACACTGGGTCAAACATGTTTCATGATCAAATCTTACCTGTTAGATATGAGACACAACATGTGGTTCACATTTGCCTGAAGTTAAATGGGATCAACATTTTTATTGGCCTAACAGAGCGCCCCCTTGTGTGTACTACAGGTATGGAAGGGGTGAAAGGACAACCAGGTAACCCTGGCCCAAGTGGCCGTAGAGGACGATGTGGAAGACCAGGTAAGGTTTAGCAGGCACACCTGAGAAGGGTAATGTTTTAGATATTCACTGTTTTTCCTAACACTGCCCCCTGCAGGACCAAAAGGGAGGGATGGAAGACCTACTGAGGTGGTGTCACCTGGAGACCGTGGTGAAATGGGAGACCCGGGAGATGTGGGTAAAAAAGGACACGCGGGTAGCCCCGGAGCAAAAGGACCTGATGGTCAGTCATGTCGTTATGGTTACTGATGAAACATCTGAAGCTGTTCATGCTTGTAAGGTGTTTTACTGGTTCCAGGCCTGAAAGGCACTGCTGGAGAAACAGGTCAGAGGGGACAACATGGTGGTTATGGACTGAAAGGAGAAGATGGAGACAAAGGAGGAGTCGGAAGAAAAGGTATGAAAATACTCTATATAGCCAGAAGCCTGAGTCCAACCCCCAAATCCTCAAATTCTGGTGTTCCAATCACTTCCATGGCTGCAGCTGTTGAAGGTTTGGTGTGGAGAAACCTGGCTGGCCTGCACAGAGTCCTGACCTCAACCTTATTGAACACCTTTGGGATGAATTAGAGCAGAGGCTGCAATTCAGTTTTTTCCTTTACTTGAACACACTCCTGAACCTTGTGGAAGATGTTTACTGAATAGTTAAAGTTGCTACTTCTGGCAACAGTGGGTGCATCAACAAACTGGACCTTAGAGGTTAAGAACAGGAGTGTCAAAGTTCATGTACATGTAGAAGTAGATAGCCAAATACATTTGGCCATATAGTGTAAATGAGATCTGGTCTAATGAATGACTCCAGAACTGTTATATACCTAAGATATGGTCATACAAACAAACACTGCATTTCTGTTTTACATTGAGTTAAACATGGAAAAGCTTTTTTAATTTGAACATTTTCTGCATGTTTAACAAAATAAGCTTAAAACATCTCCTGAGTCTTCTGCGTTTTCCACTCAGATTCTTAGTCTGGAAGTAGGGAGTTTAAGATGATATTAAACCATCTCTCTGTTTTCAGGTGAGAACGGTGCAAAAGGCCAAATAGGAGCTAAAGGTCCTCGCGGTGCACAAGGTGAAAGGGGTGTCCCTTCTGGGATGAACGGCTTCCTGTTCACCAGACACAGCCAGGATCGCATTATCCCACAATGTCCTCCAGGATCTTCCTTCGTTTTCAACGGATACTCTCTGCTCTTCATCAACGGCTACAGCCGCGCTCACGGACAGGACCTGGGTAGGACAGCACTGCTGCTTGATCCCTGCTTCCTTCTCAGAGACAGTTCACTGGGAATTTTTGATGGTGAAATTAACTAAAACTTGAGCTCTTAAGCTACTATCATGGAAGTCCTATTCTGCCTTTTTGGGTCAAAGTTTCAGAGCCTTTTTAAATGTAAAAGGTTCCAACGTCAGGTACTACAGAGAACTACCTGAAGCTCATCTCCACTTTACTGAACACCAACATGAAGCACACTAGCATATCTTCTGCCTATTAACTCGTCTTTTCTGAAGGTAAACCAACCAACCATGTGTTACAATGAGGTGTGAAATCATACAGGTCCTTCTCAAAATATTAGCATATTGTGATAAAGTTCAATATTTTCCATAATGTCATGATGAAAATTTAACATTCATATATTTTAGATTCATTGCACAATAACTGAAATATTTCAGGTCTTTTATTGTCTTAATACGGATGATTTTGGCATACAGCTCATGAAAACCCAAAATTCCTATCTCACAAAATTAGCATATCATTAAAAGGGTCTCTAAACGAGCTATGAACCTAATCATCTGAATCAACGGGTTAACTCTAAACACCTGCAAAAGATTCCTGAGGCCTTTAAAACTCCCAGCCTGGTTCATCACTCAAAACCCCAATCATGAGTAAGACTGCCGACCTGACTGCTGTCCAGAAGGCCACTATTGACACCCTCAAGCAAGAGGGTAAGACACAGAAAGAAATTTCTGAACGAATAGGCTGTTCCCAGAGTGCTGTATCAAGGCACCTCAGTGGGAAGTCTGTGGGAAGGAAAAAGTGTGGCAGAAAACGCTGCACAACGAAAAGAGGTGACCGGACCCTGAGGAAGATTGTGGAGAAGGGCCGATTCCAGACCTTGGGGGACCTGCGGAAGCAGTGGACTGAGTCTGGAGTAGAAACATCCAGAGCCACCGTGCACAGGCGTGTGCAGGAAATGGGCTACAGGTGCCGCATTCCCCAGGTCAAGCCACTTTTGAACCAGAAACAGCGGCAGAAGCGCCTGACCTGGGCTACAGAGAAGCAGCACTGGACTGTTGCTCAGTGGTCCAAAGTACTTTTTTCAGATGAAAGCAAATTCTGCATGTCATTCGGAAATCAAGATGCCAGAGTTTGGAGGAAGACTGGGGAGAAGGAAATGCCAAAATGCCAGAAGTCCAGTGTCAAGTACCCACAGTCAGTGATGGTCTGGGGTGCCGTGTCAGCTGCTGGTGTTGGTCCACTGTGTTTTATCAAGGGCAGGGTCAATGCAGCTAGCTATCAGGAGATTTTGGAGCACTTCATGCTTCCATCTGCTGAAAAGCTTTATGGAGATGAAGATTTCATTTTTCAGCACGACCTGGCACCTGCTCACAGTGCCAAAACCACTGGTAAATGGTTTACTGACCATGGTATCACTGTGCTCAATTGGCCTGCCAACTCTCCTGACCTGAACCCCATAGAGAATCTGTGGGATATTGTGAAGAGAACGTTGAGAGACTCAAGACCCAACACTCTGGATGAGTTAAAGGCCGCTATCGAAGCATCCTGGGCCTCCATAAGACCTCAGCAGTGCCACAGGCTGATTGCCTCCATGCCACGCCGCATTGAAGCAGTCATTTCTGCAAAAGGATTCCCGACCAAGTATTGAGTGCATAACTGTACATGATTATTTGAAGGTTGACGTTTTTTGTATTAAAAACACTTTTCTTTTATTGGTCGGATGAAATATGCTAATTTTGTGAGATAGGAATTTTGGGTTTTCATGAGCTGTATGCCAAAATCATCCGTATTAAGACAATAAAAGACCTGAAATATTTCAGTTAGTGTTTAATGAATCTAAAATATATGAATGTTAAATTTTCATCATGACATTATGGAAAATAATGAACTTTATCACAATATGCTAATATTTTGAGAAGGACCTGTATATGCATAGAAAAATCATATTCCTTTTGCAAAAAGCCTGTTACAAGTTGACCCTGTAGGAGAGAGCAGACAGTAGCTACCCTGCGACCTCCAGCTAGCATACACCAAACTGAAGCATGCAACGATCAGCTTGCCTCTTCAATTCAATTCAATTCAGTTCAGTTTTATTTATATAATGCCAATTCACAACACATGTCGTCTCAAGGCTCTTCATAAAGGGTTAGGAACAGTGCGGGTTGTTGGGGAGGTTAGATTAAACTACTGATTGTTAGAGTTTGACCATTTTAGAATGGGCTATGTGTAGGGTACTAAGTAAAATAATAAACTGATAAAGTTTGTCCATCTAGAGCCCACTGATGGTCATTGTTATACTAAAAACCACAATGATTGGGATACCTCTCTCTGTCAGATTGATTATAACCATTGGAAAAGAGAAGGGGTCATACAGGTAGCAGAAATGGAGGGTGTGTTTGCACCTCAACCATAACTGAGCCGGTTTAGGCTAAACCTGACTCCCCCTTTACTCCAACCAACATGGAGGGAAGAAGACGGAGGTAAAAATTATTGGAGTGTTGTTTCCTGTTGCATTGCTACTCTTAAAATATATATTTCCTTCATCTGTGGTAAAAATGGGCTGCTGGGTAATTAGAGGTGTGGTTGAGGTGTGGCCCTGCTCCTGCACCTAAGTTAATATATAAATGTCATTAGTCAGTGCATAATTTAATCAATTAACAGTAAAAACTATGAATAACTGAGTTCGGCTCAGTCATCGTTCCCTCAGGCCCTCTCTGGTCAAACCTTACACTGATTCAGCACCAACCAGCACACAGAGTTTACCTTGTTGTGATGTCATCAGGCATGGGGGAGTTTGTGCAGATGTGCTGGTGGCATATTGTCCTCACTGAGGCTGAAAGAGAATCATTATTCTGTTAAAACATTTAGTTTAGGTTTTCAGAGACAGAGCTTTATAACTAAAATCACTCTAATTGGATCAGTTTATCCAAGGTCTGCTAACAAGCATCACAAATAAGTCTGCGTTGATGCTCACCCGCTAGCACAGAGAAGTCAATTACTTTTTCCTTTTTTATTTTGTGGCACTAATAGACCAACAGAAAGTGGGGTGGAGCGAGAGGCGAAGACATGCAGTAAAGGTCAACAGACCAGGAGTTGAACCCGTGACAGCTGCGTTGGAGACTGTAGCCTCGATAGATGGGTTGCATGCTTTATCCCTTCACCACCACCGTGCCCAAAGATCAGTTTCTTTAAAGAGCATTATTAATCATGTAGTGATACACTTTATCCTCACAGCCTCAGAATCGAACACACTGCAAAATAACCAATGATTTTAGTTCAATTTAATGAGCATTTTGACACCTCACTAAGAGTTGTTCTCTGCAAGCCAATCATTCTTATGTTTCATATGTCTCTATATACCCATTCTTCAGATTCCTAATCAAGGAAAACACTCTATTCACTTCCAGACTGTCTCTTTGGTCTTCCTGCAGGTACAGTAGGTAGCTGTCTACAGCGGTTCAGCACCTTACCCTTCCTGATCTGTGAGATTGCGGGAGAATGTCGATATGCTGAGCGAAACGACTATTCCTACTGGCTTTCCAACATCAGGGACCCTCAGATGCAAAAGCAGACAAGCACCGATCAGGAGATGCTGCAGTCCAAAATCAGCAGGTAATAAAGTCAGTCTGGAGAGTCAATCCTTAACTTAAAGACAAACTAATCATTTTAACAGCTTTTATTGTCTGTTCAAGATTGTTTGCACTGAAATGGGAAGAAACTGACCTCCTTAAACAACTGTGCAAACCCCTCAGATTCATAACAAGGTTGTTTACCAAGTAATCATAAAAGAGAATTAAAAATAACCACTACAATGATAACCCAAAGGGAACACTAAACATGTCTAAAATGTAATAACCATATACTAAAAAGTCCAGTTAGACACAGCCCATAGATCAGAACTGGTGTTCAGTTATTTTTATTATGATGTGGTTCTGGGCCAGGTTCTTGCTTTCAGTTCCTGTCAAGGCAGTGAAGTCAGTGGTGGGGAGCTAGTGAGTGGCACCAGCCCTGTTGATATAACAGAGCACTAGATGGGTTTGGTCCCACTTCACACATCCAGGATTAGAGTTTTATCTTCTAGGCGCCCAGTGTTCTCATCAAACAACTCGACATCAGATCCAAACTTTCAGAAGAAGTTCTGTCATGAAACTGTCATAGAATGGCTTTGGGTCGGACCAGGTTGGAGGGAGATACTCGGGAGTCATGAGGTAAGGTTTTGTTCCATATTTATGTGGAGGTTAGCAATGTAGGATGCCAGGAATTCAAGAACAGTAGACAAGTCGAACAGAAACTTACAGGAGCTGAACTGGAACCAGACAGAGATACTGGAAACAAAGCAGGAGCCTGACAGGAAATAGCAGGTATCTGACAGAACGAGGCGACGGGGAACAAATGAAACCGGTAAGCTTATATACAGGGAAGGTGAATGGTGAAACAAGGGGAACGAGAGGAGTAGTTAACCAGATGAATGCTTACAGGTGTGCTGGCCAGGTGAAGGGAACTGAGGTAATGGAGGTGCTATGGTGACTGGAGCTAGGGAACGCACAGACAGGAGGGGAAAATAACACTAAACGAAACTAGAGACAACTCTAGGGAAAAGAAACCTAAACATAAGCTAACATAAATAGTAACTCTAGGAAGAACTAAACAGGGGCATGGGGACAAGCTAAACTAATGGAAAACAGACCTCAGGAAACCTGTATAAATATAATAAGCAACTGGGTAAATAATAACAAAGGGGTCTAAAGCCAGGAGGAAACTAACAAAACTAAGCACAACGGAGGAGTAAATAAACCTAAATAAACTGCTCAATCAATACAAACACAACACTTTAATTCAAAGATACTTTATTGATCTCCGAGGGGAAATTAGAAGTCCAGTACAACCCATCCAAACATACATCATGACACAAGACAAGGGGGAGACGGGTCACCGAGGCTTTGCTGCCCACTCACAGGCGCTGCCCTTGTTAGATGAGAAAAGAGACCACATTAGGTAAGTAGAGGTAAAAAAATCATATTTCACACTTTATCCTTAGCAGGATACAGTTTGAGATTGTAAAAAACCTCAGAACAAAGAAGCAACAAGTTGACAAAACAACATCATGCCGGGAACGGTGAAGGTGGTGTGAGGGGTGCATATATTTATCTTGAGCATGTGTGTGTGTGTAAGTAAGTCCATGAAGCAATGTCCCAGAGGCCATTGAACTTGATGATACGATGGAAAGTTCATCAACAGGCCACAAAGTTCTGAGCAGGTCCACAGATGTCCTCAGGGAAGGGAGGGGGGCAGAGGGAGCAGAGCGTCATGTTTACATAACTTCCAGGAGAAGTTGAAGATAACCAGCCATCAAGGCCGTGCAGGGAAGCCAGATTCAGAAAAACAATAATTATTTGGGTTAGGCTGACTCTTAATTTTCCGTCAGCCTTGAGAGTCTCGCTGGTGCTTCTCAAAGGCGAATCCAAACAGCCAAAGTCCAAAATAGCAGATCCTGACAGAAACAAACACCAGACTGACGATTTGTTTCTAATCCAAGCCGAGATATGCCATGTGGTTAAGGTTTATTTTATGGCTTTCAGGTGTTCTGTGTGTGAGGCCAGTGCCAACGTGATCGCTGTCCACAGCCAGACCACTGAGATTCCAAACTGCCCTTCTAGCTGGACACCTCTCTGGGAAGGATATTCCTTCGTAATGGTTTGTTGGGACATTCTCATATTTTGGACCTCTATGCTAGAACAACAGTTTATAGCAGGGTTGCCCAAATCCAGTCCTCCAGAGCTACTATTATCAGCATTCGGTCATTCAGCTCTGCAGAGGCCTGGTAACGACTCATTCATCTGATTCAGATGTGTTGGAGCAGGGATGCATCTCAAGTAACTCTGGAGGACAGAGCTTGGGCACCCCTGGTTTGCAGTAAAGCACCAGTGTGACCTTGTTAAATGCTATCTGTCTTCAGGAAACAGGTTTAGGGGCTGAGGGCTCTGGTCAGCCTCTGGTTTCACCCGGATCCTGCCTGGAAAAATTCCATAAAATGCCCTTTATCGAGTGTAACGGAAACCCAGGAACCTGCAAATATGACAGCAGCCACTACAGCTACTGGCTGGCTGCTCTGAACAAGACAGATATGTTTGGGTAAAGAACACACCTCCATTAATCTGCAGAAAACATGACTGTGTCTACATGACTCACTGTTCAAGTATAGGTTTACAGTTTTACAAAGAGGCTTTACACAGACAATGTCTTCATTGTACTCAGGTAGTTAGACAATATCATCAGCATATCGTATCATCCACATACTGATGTTCTGGAGAACATCACTTGAACATATCGTTGAGGTACACATAGGCTAAAGCACATTAGTATGGTCTGATCTGTTTAGTAATCTGTCAGAATAGGTTACCTTTCTCATCAGAAGATCAGTTTATATTTAAAAGGATCAGACATTGAATTTATTTATTTGCACTGTCATTTATTTTCAATTAGAAATAGGAACATTTCTTCCAAAGGCTTTTGAAATAATCCCCCAGAGCTGGTAAATGAATCAAATTGCAAATCTTTTCTCAATCAAGCTGATCTACATGTATTTACCTATCAGAAACATAATTTATAAACTGAGCTAACACAAGCATACGGATTAACAGCAAAGCCATACCATGGTACTTTATTCATCTGAATACACACATATTATTGTAAACCAAGTCCACAACAGCCAGTTGAGGCGGTCTAATGCCTTCCTTCAGAGGTTTTCCATCCAGCCTCTCTGTGAGAACACCCAGAATACACTGCAGGGATTTTATATCCTTTTTCTGTCAGGTCAGCTGACCAGCTGCTCCTCATTGCTTCTCGGACTGAGCTTTTTTGTGTGTTTTAAATGTTTCATTTTTTGTTAAATAAAGTTGCGTTGGATTTTGACCTGGGAACTCATTGGGTTCCCCCTGGATGATCCAGAGTGTGTCGCTAGGGAAAGGGAAGTCTGGGTTTTCCTTCTTTCCCTGTGACCTGATCTCAGACAATCAGCTGAAGACATTCTGGTCCAATGATCTGAAAACAGTGGATCGATGAATGAAATCATCAATTAGAACAACTGATGTAAAAAGTCATTAATCACACCAATAAAACTACATAAATACCTGTACTAAATAAAACTATGTAAACTCGGTGTAAAGCCGAACTACGTGTGAAATTATACCACAGATATAATTAGCTTAGCTTTAGGTGAAATTTGGAATAATAATAATTGAAAATCAACAGAAAGCCAAACCATAAGAAGCTGTTTTGTGGTTACACACAACAAGCAAATGTGAAACTCCAGATAGTGTTGAGTTTTCAACTGACCTTGTTTATGTCTGCTTAAAATTAATTATTGACCAAATACATTTACTACCAGTCAAAACCTGTCATAATAGGACTTAAAAGCCTGCAGTCACTCCACCGGTAATATTATTGAGGACCAGCAGATGGCAGCATTCTCTGTGAAACCAGCAGTAGAAGAGTGACGTTCTCCTCATGTTCTGATGAAATGTCTTTATGTTTGTTGTTCTGCAGGAAACCAGGAAATTGGAGCATTCCAGGACACATTTCAGAAAACAGAATCAGCCGCTGTCAAGTCTGCATGAAGCAGATGTGACCTTTAACCCTGACCATAGCTGCTAACTCTGCTTCAATGTACTCACACAGGCGCTGAGGACACACAATCCTAGAACATTTCATGAGAAAGGTCCAACAGCAGACCTCACTCCTCAGGACTTTTTTCCTTTAATACAATTACAAAGGAGTAAGAGCAGAATCTGAAGGATGTAACACACACCTATAGCGGTCCGAAACCTTGGTTCTGACAAAGAAAAGGTTGCATTGGAAGGTCCAGATTGGTAATGTGCCATTCTCGTTTTCTAGGTTTCTTTCTCAAAGATTGGATAGATAGATCAAAGAAGCATTTGTCCTCCTTACAAATTTCTTCTGTTTTGTTTTTTTGTCTCATTTATATGTTTAAGATCATGAAATAAATTCTAATTTCTACGATAACCTGAGCAACTATGAAAGAAAGCTTTCATATTATAATTGTATTTTTTGGGAGGGAATTGCTATTAAAACCATCTCAGCTCAATGTGAAAAGTAATTACGCCCTAAACCTAAAACCAGCTGATGAATGGCAATGAGTCTTCATCATCAGTCTCACCTCTTTTCCACCAGCACGGTTCCAAGCCCATTCTGGTTCCCGAACGTGGTTTAGAACCGGTGAAATGAAAAGCAGTTCCAAGGTTTGAACTCTGGTTCAAACTCAGGCATCGCAGAATATTCATTGCAAATGTGAGATGGACCTATGTGTTCTTTTGGGTCAGCAGTGGTTCTGGCCTTGGAACTCTTTCATGGAGGACATTTCGGCTCTTTCTTATTGTTGAATCATCAACTCTGACCTTAACTGAGGCTGTGAGGCCTGCAGAGCTTTTGATGTTCTGGGTTCTTCTCTGATCTCCTCGGTGAGTCACTGATGAGCTTTGGTCGGTCAGCCACTAGAAAGGTTCTCTACTGTTCCACGTTTTCTCCATCTATGGATAAAAGTTCTCACTGTGGTTCCATGGAGTCCCAAAGCCCTAGAAATGTCTTTAACACCCCTCCAGACAGATAGATCAAAAAATGATGTGTTGCATTTGAGATCTTTGAGCCTACTTCATGTTGTCAGACAGGTCCTATAAATGATTTCATGATTGTGGCAGTAATCAGGCCAGGTGTAGAACTGATCTCTGGTTATTAGAAATGTTTTTGATCAGAGTTAATTCCTGATTTAACAAGAGGAGGAAGTCTGGTTTATCCTGATAACTGCTGTGGCCTTCAGCTGCAACGAGTCAATCTGCTCAGATAGAAAACAACACATTTATCAACATAATTCAGTCTTTTCCCCTTTTAGCTGCAAAAACATCTGATATAACCAACTATTTTCAATGACAAGCCCATCTATGGCCAAAGTGCTGTAGACACACTCACCTCTGATTGGCTAAGAGGACAGGAAGCCTGAAAGTGAGGTCGGCAGTTGGACAATATGAAATATGCTACAGGCTGCGTAGGTTAATCAGCTTTTATTACTTTATTTATCACATACACACTCAGTCATAGTGGCTGTTTTAACGTTAAAGATAAGAAAGCTAAGAAACACAGAAATGTGTCTCTATCAGACCTTTCTAGACCAGAGTCGCCGTTTTGTTTTGCAGTTTTCGTGTTTTTAAGCAGACACAGCCTGATGGATACCAAGCAAACTTTGAAATCGCCAGCTTTAAGGTTTCTCTAGTAGAAAGGGACTGTTTTTCAAACTAGCTTTTTGTGTCTGAGGTTTTAAATGCAGTAAATCCTACAGAAAGCTTTCAGGAATCATTGCTGGCCTTAACATGTCACTCTCTGCAGGTCCAGAACCGTTCATAAGTGTGGTTATTTGATGAATCACTCAGGTTCTGTCTCTCAGGTCTCAGCTGGATCTGCTGGACTTTCAGATGTTTTCATCTATCAGAGTTGTTTAGGGTAGTTGCTGTTACACTTTGGTTTGGTTCTTGTTTTTTTGCTTCTCTTAAGATGATCTCAGTCATCATCTCTCCTGTTCTTCATGTCTGATCTGCTGCTGTGGTGTTTATGTACCCCTGGTTTATTTAAGCCTCTGTTGGTCTCCATGTCTGGTTCGTCCTCATGTGTGTTGGATCTTCCTGCCCTCTTTGTTTCATTAAAGTTGTTCCATCAGCCTGCGCTCCATTTCCTGCATACAGCTTCTTCTACCAAGTCAAGTCAAGTCAAGTTTATTTATGTAGCACTTTTCAGCAACAAGGCATCAAGGCGCTGTACATGAGGAAAAACATTACAATGATACAGAAAATCAAACAACAAAGATCATTTTAAAAAAAACAACAAAAAATTTTAAATGAAGAGAATAGAATGATGGACAAGAAAATGAAAGGAAAATTGGACTGGAAACTTAACTAATAATGTTTAGATGGCCCAGTCAAAGGCCAATTTAAACATATAGGTTTTTAATTCTGATTTAAAGCAACTTAGGGTTTCAGCACTTTTCCAGTTTTCTGACAGTTTATTCCAGATTAGTGGAGCATAAGAACTAAAAGCTGCTTCTCCATGTTTGGTTCTGGTTCTGGTTCTGCAGAGTAGATTTGAGCCAGAAGACCTGAGAGGTCTGGGTGGTTGATCCACTGACAACAAGTCTGTAATGTATTTTGATGCTAAGCCATTCAGTGATTTATAGACTAACAGAAGTATTTTAAAGTCTATTCTCTGAGCTACAGGGAGCCAGTGTAGGGACTTTAGAACCGGGCCGATGTGCTCCACTTTCTTAGTTCTAGTGAGGACGCGGGCAGCAGCGTTCTGGATCAACTGCAGCTGTCTGATCCACTTTCTAGACAGACCTGTGAAGACACCGTTGCAGTAATCTATTCTACTAAAGATGAACGCATGAATTAGTTTTTCAAGGTCCTGCTGAGACATTAGTCCTTTAATCCTGGAGATGTTCTTTAGGTGATAGAAGGTCGACCTTGTTACTGTTCTGTACCAGAACCTTATGACGATCCTGTCCTCCTCATGTCCACTTCCCTCCCCACTGAGAACTTTCATTCAACTCTATTTATGTGGAGATTATTTTTCAAGCAAAGATTTATTCACCAGATTATAATTTATGAGAAATTATAAAAGATAATCCATGTTTTAGGGATATTGTACTGGCACAGGTAAACACACTCCCTGGGTTCTTCTGATTTATCATTATTAAATGATGGATCCGTCTGGTTCACAGAACCGTGAAACATCTGGAAACCAGGATTCTGCAGCTTCTTACAATTTGGACCAATATGTTCATCTGAAACTCACCAGATGGGCTCCGACTGACTGAGTAAGAACCAGTCCAGGTTCCCAACAGAGAATATTAGCATTAATTTGTTTGTTTGGGAATTCAAATCAGATTTTTATGCATTGCTGATTCACAACAAATGTCATCTCAAGGCACTTTATAAAACACATAGATCCAGTTTATGTCTAGCCAGTCCAGGCCAGTCAGTCAGACAGATTCCTGTTAAATATATTATAGATTAATCCTAGTTATTAAGCCATGCAGTCAAGATCAGTTTACTACTCAATTTGGTTAAAAGTTTTAAGGGAACCCAGCAGGTTGCATCCAGTCAGTGACTTGCAGCATTCCCTCCTCCTGGATGAGCATGTAGGTGGGGTTCGGCATCGAGTCTTTAGAATCGATTGGAACCGGGACTAACATTCCAGTTTTCCCCAGAATCGTTCAAATTTTTACATTTCAATTCCTAGTCCGCTGACCAGAAGAAAAAGCCGCCGAACACCAATGAAGAAGAATCTACAGGAAATGTGATTGTAACCATGGACAGTATGCAGCGGTGACCGAAGGTGTCATTTAACTTTAATAAAAGAAATGATTGTTCGGCTCAGAGCAACAATTGCAATAAGATTGTAGATGTGACTTTTGCATTTGGCAGATTCATAGTAAAGTTCATAAAAGTAAAATGTTCAAAGAATTAAAATTCAAATAGAAGTTCAGACCTTTTCATCCAGAAAGAACTCTGGTTAGCTAGTTCACTGAGCATGCCTGTAGGGGAGGACAACTCCCTTTTAACAGAAGGAAACCTCCAGCGGTACCAGAACCAGGCTCAGTGGGAGCGGCCATCTGCTACGATCTTGAGATCTCCAGAATGAGTGACCCAATCATGGATAAGTAGAGGACAATGGATGGATGTGTTGTGAATATGAATATATTATTTAATATTTCATAGTAATATTTTATCAAATAATATTCCGGTCTGTTAAGGATTGTCCTGTGAATACCAGCCCAGTAAGGTGATGGTATTAGGACAAAATAGAAAGGTGTGAGACGAGCTCTGACATTATTGAACAGCATAAACTCTGCACATATATGGAATAAATTCACACAATTTCTTAAAATACAAGAATTTATTAACAAAAATAAGTCAACTCAAAGTCAAACATATTTCAATCAACAAACTCTTTACTTTGCTAAAACAATTCAACTAAACTACCAAGCAGAATTAAAGAATAATGAAGACTAATGGACTATGTACAATATAAACAAGTTGATTAAAGATGATTGATAATTATGACCAAAAGAGTGATGCAACATTACCATGCAATGTTTATGTTTGAGAACCAAGGATTATCTTGAAGAATCTGGAAATGAAGTTAAGTTAGTCTTGGAACCAACTTAGACAATAATCAGCAAACCTTTAGACAACCATTCACAATGTAAGATCAGATAAAATATTATTTTAATAAAATAATGTTTTAAATAATGATCTGCTGAATAAAACCAACCTTCTAGATGACTAATTCTCAACGGTGTCTAATTAGCTGCCTGGACGGCGCTATGGTCGATCTTCTGTGTTTAAAATCACCCTTTAAATAAAGTTTGTCTAAATTTAAAAAAACAAAAACAAACTGAGCAGGTGTGCTGCAGATAATCTGCTAGCACTAAGATGGCTGAGTTTTCAACACAAACAAAACATCATAAAACAAAAACTGTTTAGATTATTTCATTTTAAACTACTTCTCTCTCTGCCCAAAACACAACCTCTGACGTGAACCGTGCTGAGGGACAGTTGTCCAGGGTGACGAATATGAAGAAAACATCCACAGTGAATGAAAAGTTAACTGCAGTTAACCTCCGTAGCTGTGGGGTGGGGCGGCTCGTTCTGCCGGCCGGTCAAACTGCAAGTCACAGCTGTAGCCACGGTGATGTGGTCCCGTTGTCCTTCCTTCAGACCAGGAAAACTGCTCCACTTGGCGTTGTAGAGACAGGGTCTCTGCTGGGAACTCTCTGGAACACAGTTTACTTCTCTAGACCTCAGAGAGAAAAGTCAAGCAACGCTTGTACCTTAATTACCCCGTTGATGAATGAATACCGGATACACAAACAGGAATTCATTCCTACTTAACTTAGTGCATATGATAGCATGATCGTATGACACTTTTGGATCCAGTTTGACGAGTTATGTCTGTTTGCCAGCAAAGAGACATTAGCGCACTGTGTCCCTCTGGCCAGTTCCTCTGTGGACCTGCGTGGAAGAGGTCAGTTTGTTGCAAAAGCGGGGTTGTATTCGGACAGTGACGTCATGGGAAGTCCGCTGTTATTCTCTGTTTCTGGCTGTGCTGGAAGTAGGTTAATGCGATTTATGTTGAAAGTTCCAGAAAAGTTCTTACTGGCCTTTCATGTTGTAACCATGGCTATGGTCCCAACAGATGGATGGATGGATGGATGGATGGATGGATGGATGGATTTAACAGGGAGTCAATGAAGGGAAGCTAAAATAGGAGAAATATGATCTCTCTTTTTAATTTTCATCAGAACTCTTGCTGCAGCATTTTGAATCAGCTGAAGGCTTTTAACTGCATTTTGTGGACATCCTGATAGTAAAGAATTACAATAGTCCAACCTTGAAGTAACAAATGCATGGATTAGTTTTTCAGCATCACTCCTGGACAGGATATTTCTAATTTTGGCAATGTTCTGGAGATGAAAGAAGGAAATCCTAGAAACCTGTTTAATATGGGATTTAAATGACATGTCCTGGTCAAAGATGGCATGAAGGTTTTTTGTTGGGGATTTCTGGGAGATGTCTCAGGGTGCATGGATGTAGGAGATGGACGCACTGAGAAACCTGACATCCTATTTTTCCTGCAGAACGTTTTTGAGCTTCTCAGTGAAAGAAACCAAAGTTTCTGCTCTGCGTGACAACAGGTTTCATGGCTGTCTGAATGTCAGCAAGTCGTTCTTCACTTTTCTTGATGTGGACACTTTAAAGCAAATTAAACTGAGCCTTTTTTTCAATAATCTGCATGTTGGAGAGTCGAATGAGTGACTCAGAGCCAAGAAAACAACTGTACGCATCACAGCGAGGAGGAGTGATGTCATCACTCTCCCATCAAGCCTCTCTGTCTTTATGTGTGTGTGTGTGTGTGTGTGTGTGTGTGTTCATGCCAGTGGGTCCTTAGTGACGGCTGCTTGCTGCTAATGTGTCACCACGGCAACCACCTGCTGTTAATGTGCTGTTTATTAGCACAGAAGATGATGAAGACGTGGAAGATGGAAATGTTTGAACAGATTTCTGCCAGAGATCATAAAGCTGCTGAGGAAAGTCATCAAACTGATCAACCATGGATGGAAGGAGCTTTTCATCAGAAATGATTCAATAAAACAACAAACCTGGAATGTTCTGGAATAAAAACAGTCAGCTGTTGTCTGTTTTAATAAATAAGACTCTCGAAAGAAAACGTCTCCTTTGACGTTTTCTGAATGAAACAGTTTTTTTCTATGAAAAACTCCTTCAGGACTAGAGAGACTAGTTTCATATGAAACCTGCAGAGCAAGAACCATTTTGCTTAATATGTTATTAGTAGAAGATGTAATAAATCAGCAAACCTTTTCATGTGGAAGAAACGTCAGATTAAATGTGTCTGTGGTTAAATCTCCTTCTTCAGTGTTTTCTGAATCTATGCAGGAATGGGTTTTAATCAAAGATCCAGAAGATTTCCTCCTCCAGCTGGACCATAGAATAAAGGGGCAGAACCCTAAAAGCTGGATGTTTTCACCACAGGAACCAAACCTTCCTGGTGATGAAATTTAAAATATTCATGTCACATGATCTGCATGAACGCAAACTGCTGAAATAATCTTTTCAAAAAAATGCGCTGGTTTTACCTATAACAGCCACCAGATGGCAACAGTAGGGGCATCAGGGTGGTGTGAAGTTATCAGGTCGTTACCAGAGTGTCTGGCAGCCAGTGAAGGTCAGCAGACACAGAAGATAGCATCATCAGGATGTGTCACATTGTTGGTTTGCATAAGCCTGGAGCCTCTAAACAACAAGATGACACAATGTAGAACATTATGTTTTCAACATTTTTACATCTGAAAATTGTGGCATTTTCTGCATTTTATATTTCATCCAGGATTTAGCTCCATCCGTCTTCCCATCTGCTTCCCAGTCATTGTTGAAGAAAAGTATCCCCACAGCATGATGCTGCCACCACTTTCATGGTGATGCACAGCGTTTTCCAAGTAGACCAAAACATGCTGAGCAGAGCAGCAGCTCAGATGTTTGCTGTGTCTTATGAGAAACCTCAAACAGGACTTTTCAAGGCTTTCTTTCGGTAATTGGTTTCTCCTTGGTTATTTCAACCCATCTCATCCTGAGATGATTGTTATGTCTCATTGGACATAACAATAAGAACAATTGTTATGTGAGCCAATCATCTTCTAGACCGCTTCTTCCATAGCAGGTTGTGGGGAAGCTGGTGCCTATCTCCAGCAGTCTATGGGCAAAAGGCGGGGTACACCCTGGACAGGTCGCCAGTCCATCACAGGGAAACACACAAGCACACATTCATTCACACATCTAAGGGCAACTTAGAGAGACCAGTTAACCTAACAGGCATGTCTTTGGAATGTGGGAGGAAGCCGGAGTACCTGGAGAGAACCCACGCATGCACGGGGAGAACATGCAAACTCCATGCAGAAAGACCCCAGGCCAGGAGTCGAACCCAGGACCTTTTGCTGCAAGGCAACAGTGCTACCAACTACACCACTGTGCAGCCCACCAATTGTTATGTTAATTATGGAATTTTTAATTGTTTATTTAAAACATCCCTTTTAAGGCTGGGGTTATTAAACTGACAGGTTAAACACTGACTTCCATATTAGATTTTCTCGAATCCACACAGGACCGGCTCAAATAAATAAACACATTCAGCTAAATATCTGAGGGACCCAAATGCAAGCAGGATGTAGGCTGAGGTGATGTTAAACTTTGATTTAATAACAAGATAAAAGAACAAACACAGAAAACAGAAGAACAACAGGAGCTAGTGATGTTCTCTCTTTAGGACTGTGTCAGAAAACGTGAGTGAAGATGTTCAATCTACATTATTGCTTCATCCAGACTCAACCAGCGGAGGTGGAGCTTTGAAACTTAAATCACATCCTAGATCTTCAAAATATTCCAGAAAATATTTAATGATTACATGGAGCAATTGGTTGAGAACACAGAAACGTACAACTAAGCGAGGACTGGATTTAGAACCATATCCAGTGGAACAATGAGACCACAGGCTGATCCAGATTCTAGGAATGTCCTCAGGCTAACTCATAATGTGGCTTAGTAGTGTGTATGGCTTCCACATGTGGGTATGCATGTTCTCCAGGGGGATCTCCTTCCAGACGTGGATCAAGGTGTCTCTGGTGTGTTGTGGCAGTGGTGGATGTTTCCATACATGTCATCCTGAAGGAGCTCGATAGGAACCAGGTCTTGGGAACTAGTGGGCCAGTCAGTAGCATTAGTGCCTTCATCATCCAGCCACTGCTGATGGACTCCAGCTACATGAAGTCAGCTGGAGTCATGCATCAAACACTTTCAGAAGAAAAGTCTGAAGGTCAGACGAGACAAAGGTTGAGCTGTTTGGGCTCAATAACAACAAGTTGGTTTGGAGCAGTCAAGAGGAGGCTACCAAAGCTAAGAACAGCATTGAAACAGCCTCTGCTACTGGTCCACAAAAGAGGAGGACTACCTCCAAAGTCCTCAACCTCATCTCAGATCAGTTGCTGAATAAAATCTTAGGTGTTTATCTGCTGCTTCAAGGCAAAAATAAAAAAAATAAAAAGAAAATCATTTGATGGACAACTTCCTATAATTTTCTTCTATTATCCATTTTCTTCATATTTTGGAGATGATCTGTCCTGGATAATGACAGATGTTTCTGGGAACAGACGGATAATTCAGTGCTTCATGGACATTAACATCATCTCATCATGAGTGATGGTTTTCCTGCTCACTTTTCCATCATATCTCCTCCTTAAAGGTGTGGTCCTGCTGTCTTCAGAACAGTTTATAGGATCACCAGAGAGTCTGGATCACATGAAGAAAAACTGAAAGTAAAAGACTGGACTCCATTCTAGAACCAGAATCAGAATATCCTTCCTTGTCGTTGTCACAAGTACAACAGACATGAGAACAAGATTTTCTGGTCCGTTCATAGAGAAATAAAAACTCCAGAAAAATAGAAGCAGTTTGTAAAACAGATAAAGTAGAAGCTTATTCCCATCACTGCATCTCCTTCACATTCTGGCTCTGCTGCTGGAGCTGTTGTTTGAATCTGCTGGTCCCGGCTTCAATGGATCTGAAGCGTCTGTCTGATGGTATCAGTTTTAACAGAATGTGACACTGGTGAGAAGAGATGTTCTGGGCATTTTGGAGTCTGTTGGAATTCCTGAATACACTGAAGTCCAGCTACTTTTTATTCTGAAGACTGATGAAGATGAAACTCTGAGATGTTTTGCTGTTTCTGCTAAGACAAACAAACTGTCTGCAGTTTTTGTAAGAACTTGAAATCCTATTTGGATCAAAGAGGCCTTTGTCACCCTGCTTGCAGTGCGTCTTTTTTTCAGTGCCCAGACTCTAATGGACATGAGGAACCTCCAGAATCCATAACTTTAGACTTTTAATATGTCAACTAATAGCAGAAGGTCAAAGGTTTCAAAGGTTTTAGCTGATTGTCTTTGGGTAGTTTTGGCAGGTTGGTCGTACCTTAAGAATGAACTAAAACAGTACTTCCTGATCCATCAATAATCTGTCAGAACTTCAGTGAATGTTCTTTAAGCTGGGAGGACCTCTGCAGGCTGTTTGATAGTGTGATAGTGTGATCACTGAGGATGGACTGAAGGATTATTGCTCCATGTTTGCGTTGGTGGGATTCCCTGATGTCACATCCACGGCGCTTCCCTGCAGCAGAACATTTTAAAGCAGCATAAAGTCATTTTGGATGCTATTGAAGTGTTTGTTCTGACTAACTGTGGAGTGGGCGCCTCTCTGCTGCTGCTGCTTTGTTTAATGGAGATATCAGTCAGTGCTAATGAAGTCTGCTAATCCTCTGAACGCTCCGTTAATTCCCCCCCTCTTCAGCCGACATTGTGCCATCGTCTTTGTCGGAGATGAGCGCTGCGGCTGCTGATAGCTTTATTGTTTTATTCTTCCGGCTCCATTTAAAGTCAATGAGGACTAATGGACTTCTGTTTAACTTGGAGCTCAGAGTTCCTTCATCACCCTGCAGCCGAGCAGCTGCCAATCAACCGTACAGAGTCATGTGACCTGCAGGAGGAGGGGACCCAGGCCTCATAAGAGCAGCAGCCGCAGGACCGGCAGCTCAGAACCATAGCCAGCACCAGGACCAGCAGGAGGCACCAGACCAGAACCCAGTAGGAGCTTCTCCTTCTTACCCTCCTTTACTTTGTCACCTTCCTTCTTCTCTCATCTGCTTCTGATATTTCTGCAGGTATGCATCACGCACGTTGTCCCGTCATCCTGGTTCTCGCCGCACTGGCCATGTTCAGCCTGCCAGTTTCCTCTCAGGCCGACAGAGACCAGGACCCATACCAGAACCAGGACCTGGACCTCGAGCTGCGTCACCACCAACTGTTGCAGCGAGCCCGCAGTGCCGGACTCCTTTCACAGGTAAAACCATCCTCTAACATCACCTTTAACTTCTGTATCCACAGGATGAGAAACGGGTCAGTTTTTAAAAGAATATGGTGGCGAGGTGGACCAGAGGTGATGATGTCTTTCTGGGTCAAAGAAGACTGAAACTAAGACTTGTCCAGTTGACGAGTCCAGTCTCAGTAGAGTCTGTTTGCATTCTGGGGAAAAGTGTCTGGAATCTGATTGATCTCCTCCCATCAATCAGATTAAACCAACCAGATAACAGGGATAAACCGAATGGAGCTCCTGATTGGTTGGTTGTGTTTGAACTGAGCGTCCTGTCATTATGTCCAAACATCTCACAGTAATTTCTCTAGGGAGACATATCTGTTGCATTTTTCAGTGTTCAAACCCAGATTTAAACTTTGTCATCTTGTCCTCCTGAGGGGAAAACTTTCAAGATCCAAGAAGCAAACCCTGAGGAATTCCAAACTTTATTAAGCAAAATCCCAATTATAGTTGTGTTCTTTGTATTCAAACCTGTTCAAAGCAGACAGATTTGCTCCATTTTATTGAGGTAAAATACTAATAGACTGTAAATGTAATGCTTCTTAAAGAACATTATGACATTTCTTTCCACTTAAAGGATCTGCTTCTTCAAGCCAGCATGTATTAATGCTCCTGTCATCTGCTGGAGTTTCAGCATTTATTCTAATGTTTTTACTGCATGATCTTCATGTGGGTTCAGATGTTCTTCTCCCCAATGTCTGCCCAGTAAAACTCAAAGCATGTGTCAGTGAAATGATCAGTCTGGATTATGGAGGAAGACTCTGAGGATGAAGCCGGAATACAAAGTTGGGCACAATATATCAAATGCATGCCTGTAATGTTTTTGTCCAGTTGGTTGAACTCTGCCCCACAGTTGATCTAGTCTTATGCTACTGAGATGCTAAAGTTCCCAAAGCGGTGGGACATTGTGATGAAGAAAGAGAAAATCATCATCATCACAATGTCATGTGTTCCTAAAATTGTACTGGTCTGGTATTATTTAGAGGGTTCGTGTTCTGAACCATTTAAACAGCCTGTAACTGCTATGACCAGTTCTAATTTCTTTCATGAAGGTTCTGGGCTCTTGTGATCCATGTTTTTTTTGGTTCTGTGTCCTGGTTCTTCAGGAGTGGTCCAAACGGGCCGTGGAGGACCTGCTGGCTCAGATGTCGAGGCCCGAGGTGGATGCCCAGCAGGACGAGCCGGACGCGGTTTCCAGAGTAACAGGCTCGAGACTGAACCTGGAACGGTCCGTCGGCACACCCGCCCGTGAACGCAAAGCCGGCTGCAAGAACTTCTACTGGAAAGGACTAACTTTCTGCTAAAGCAGGAAACAGGTAGCTGACTTCCTGTTCAATCCATGCCGACATCCTGTCACCTCAGCCATATTTTTAACCTGTTTCTGTTTTCTGTGTTCCCAGCTGAGGCCACACCTTCTGGGCATCAAACGACCAATCACCTGCAGTGGCGAGTGAACGGACCAGTTAACAGTCCTACCTAAGTAATTATTGTAATTGTCCAATAAAGAAGGAACTCAATCAGTCTGGTGGCTCCTCCTCCTCCTTATATCTGAACATAAATGGTCTGAAAACATTGATTTGGGATAAATGCAGCACTGGGAACACTGGGAGCACTGGGAGTGTTTGTGTGGAAAAAGCAGCAAGTTGTCCTGTTTGAACAAAAAAAGGGTCGAATCTAATTGACCGTTAATGGAGAACAGAGAGAGAGAGCAAACACTGAGGGAGTCGAAGCTCAGTTCAAACACCTGAAGATCTGCAAACACTCAAGGCTCTAACTAGGACTCGGTTATTATGGGCGGGGAGGAGGTGGTGGTGGGGGGGTCTGTGGATTCAGGCATCCACCCGCAAGAGTCCCATACGACCCGTTTTAAAACATGAGACATTTCTACACTGCACATCTATCATTAATTCTGCCGCGCGTGTGTGTGTTTGCCAGCTTTAATAATGTTGCTGCAGAAGGAGAGAACCTCTATAAACATGTGGGCTACAGCAGCTCTCATTATGCAAGATTCAGTCCTGAAAACCTCCTTCAGAAAAGCAACAGAGTGTTATCAGCTGCTTTTGTTTCTGCATGTTTGTGTGTGAATGTGGCTGTTTTCAAGGTGTTGTCGTCTGTTGTCATGACCAGGGTGGAATAGCACATCTAATTGATGGATCAGTACAGCAGCAAACAGCAGCGTACTACTGCAGGATCGCTCTGCTGGTAATTACTGTGGTAAAAGATGGGGCAAGGTGGAGCATGACGTCTGACCCTGGACTGGGCCATAACAGGGCCACTCAGAACAAACTAAGGGCAATCCAGAGAGACTAATTAATCTAGCATGCTCCCTGTGGGAGTGGGGTACCCACAGAGAACCCACGCATGCATGTAGAGACCATGTAAACTATGCAGGATGGCCCTAGGCAGGGTATGATTATAGGTAGGACCTTCTTGCTTCAAGGCAACGGTGCTAACAACTGCTCCACCATGTAGCTCCACAAAATCTTAGTAAATAACAATGACTCCTAAGGAGAATGTGAAGACCAGCTAACAGTCACTGCAGGTGTTTGAGTTTTTATTTTCCTTTGTAGGTATTTTGATAATTTCTTTATTGTTTACTTTGTTTTTAGGTTTTGCCTTCTTTAGTTGTTTTCTGTATGCTTGTTGTTGTTGGATGTTTTCCTTATTAGTTTATTATTTAGTGTTTCATTGTTATAATCTATCTAGAGTTAATATCCTGTTAGATTTCTGTTACTTCCCTGGACTTCTCCGTGTTCCTGCTCATCTGTGTTAATTAGCCTCCCTCCTTCAGTTGCTCTGCATCCTCCCTGCCACAGCTGCTCCACATTTCATCTGATTAGCTCTTCTGGTTCATTGGTCATTTCTCCACCCTGCCTCTGGTTTTCATTGCTCACTACTGGATTCTGCTGCTGTCTGGCTGTTTTTTGCCATTATCACCTGACCCTCTGCCTATGTTCGTGTCCTGCTTCTCCTTGTAATTTATCTGTTCAGTTACCATTAAACGTTTCTACTCTCCATGCGGCTCCTAAGTTCCTGTTTGAACTTTGGCCCTGTGAACAACCAGCTTTGCATGACACAGTCATATTTTTGGATTGTGAGAGGAATCCTGGAGAGAAGATGCAAACTCCATACAGAATGAGCCCAGGATGGGAATTTGAACCCAGAACTCTTGCTGCAAGCTACCAACTGGTACCACTGGATCCCTGTTCTAGGAAAGTTCTGCAAACTCCCAGACACCAACCAGGTTAGCATGGACTTAATAAACCAAAATTAAATTGAACTAGGTTTTATTCAAGTAGATTTTAGCTTACTCGCTAACTTTGTTTGCACTCTCTTAGATTCTGAAGCTGATTGGATGTAGCCCTGCAGTCAAAGACCTGAAGCAGGACTTCATCCAGTCAGGTCACCAGTCCATGGTCTATTGAGGTAACTTCAGGTTGAGTTCTGGATTTTCTGTTTTACGAAGTTAGTTCACTTCTAACCTGGGTCTGTCCCTGTGGTAACCGATGGTGCAGATTAGAGATCAAGCCAATGAGTGTACCACTTTCAACCAATCAGAGCCTTGGGAAAATAAAAACAGAAACAGACAAACATGCAGGAACAGCATTTCATTAACTCTCCTCCCCAAGAGGAGAGTTTTCTGGGGCTTCACAGGCAGGTGGGCCAGATGATGATTAGTCCTCTTAGTCCAGCCTCACCTCACATGCATATCTAGGGTCAGTTACCCTGGGCGACTTACTGAGCTCATAATTAACTTCGTAGAACCACCAGATCTTCAGTTTCAGAGTTCAGTGTTCTGCTTCAAGTCGTGAAAACAAGCTGAAGAAAAGAAACTAAAGGAACGATCGGCTGTTCTTCACAGAAACATTTTTCACTTAAGAGCTTCTGTTTGTCAGGGTTTTACAGGTCAAGAGTCACAGACACACCTGAGCAACAATTCAAGTCCAGATGCCTGCTGGGAGATTGGTTCAGTGGAGAGAAACCTGATGATTATTTTCCATAACCAGAAAACTGAGACTCAAAGCTTCTCCTGCATTGTTTCTACATCTTGAATGAAATAAAATGAGTTCTTGTTGCTGTTTATCCGCATCAGTTTGAATCTTGGAGTACATGAACCTCCTCCAAATGATTTCAGCTCATTGTGACTCCAAGCCACACCCACTCCTCTGTCCTTCAGTTTTTGTGAGTCTGTCACTCTAAAAGAGGGTGTGATGGTGCTGAAAAGTGATAATGATGTCTGTTTTCTGTAAACCGACATGAAATCAGACAGCAGATGTTTTTCTTTCCAAAGCTTTTCATCTGAATTTAAAAAGGTCCGATCACATTCAGACGTCAAACAAACATGCAGGGAATAAATCTTACAAGAGTAAGAACCAAACAATCTGTTCCTTTCAGACCATGACTGATGGGTTTGGGACCAAATATTTATGAAATTACTAAAACTGTGGGGCTGAAATCCTAAGGAATGCATTTTATTTATCATCCTTCTTGTTAAATCTTTCCCAGAACTTACACGGTACCATCCCCAGAAATACATTTTTCTTTAATCAACACAGAGTTTCAGAAAGTAACTGTAAGTTATGAGAAAGTAACTTCTTTGTACCAGTAACGAACCTCTTAATTTCAAGAGACAGCCTGTAAATTACAGAAAAGTACCTGTTACTTTCTGGACCCGACCAAGTTAGAGGTTGGGAGAATATCCTTTAAGATCCAGAGCGTACCATGTTACAGGTCAACTCATATTATAGCTCTGTTTTTGAAAATACCCGGTAAGTTCTGGAAAGTAGTCTGTAAGTTTAAGGAGGTAATCTATTAGTTGCTGAAAATAACCTCCCGATTCCAGAAAGTTGCGATATGTTCTGGAAAGTAACCGGTCCAATACAGAAACAATACGAGTTGGCAAAGTAACCTCAATTGTGCCGAGTTGCAGGTGAACTCAGGACCTGGTTCGGTATATCAAAGAACCCAGTAAGTTCCTGTCGGGGTTCTGGGGACTACTCTCCCTTCTATCTGCTATTAACACATTCAGTTACTAGGTGGAGCCAAGGACCTTGGTGAGATGGGCACAGGTGTTTATCATCTGCAATCTTCTCCAGACCTTCAAAAGAGAGACACAGCCTGCACTTCTTTGCGTGAGTGTTAGCCCACAGTGGTAACTAGTCTGGCCCTGAGAATTACTCTGCGTTTTGTCTCTCTTACGCTGAAGTTCTTTGTACTCACTTCTTGTATGGTCCTCCTAGGTTTCCCGCGACCTTGCTTCCTGGTTATTACAAGGACATCAGCTCCGATCCAGCCTCCATTACCTTCCATACAAGCTCCTCGGACCAATATTGGCTGGCTGCCTCCTGAAGCTCCGGATCATCAAACATCTGCAAAACGAACCTGCCCACTCTCCAACGTGTGTCAAGCAGACCACCGCACACAGCTTCATTAACCGTTCCTACTTGAAGGTCGGAAAGGAGAACATGACTGAAACTTACCTCATCCATTTGGAACCTTCACCCAGAGAGATCCTACGTCCCCGGGCTTCTTACCATCCCCTCCTCTGGCGGCTTCTACCTCCTCGCCCTGTAAGCAATGTTGGGACCCCACAGCCATGGATTACAACATGAAAGATGCGGTACAAACCTTTCTGGAACTTTCAAAATAAATTGTATTTAACCTACTTCCAACATTTGGAAAAGGGGGGGTAGCAGCAGACTTCCCATGATGCCACTGGCTGTATAAAAGCACCCCCTTTCCAATGGTCCTTTCTCTTCCACCCGGACTCTGTGCGAGGCTGGCCGGACAGGCATCGCGCTAATGTCTCTTTGCTGGCAAAAAGACATAAACTCTTCAACTGGATCCGAGAGTGTCATACGATCATCGATCATATGCACTAAGTTAAGTACAGATGAATTACTGTTGAAAGAATCCAGTATTCATTCATAAAGTGGGGAAATTAAGGTATAAGCATTGCTTGACTTTCTTTCTTAGGCATGCAGAAGCAAACGGTGTTCCAGATAATTCAATTTCAATTCAATTCAGTTTATTTAAATAGCGCCACTTCACAACACGTGTTGTCTCAAGGTTCTTCACAAAGTCAGGTTCATACATTCCAATTAATCGTAACCATTGAACAGTTCAGTCAGATTCAGTTATTTATTCAAATTGGATAAAAAGTTTTTCAATCTAAGGAAACCCAGCAGATTGCATCCAGTCAGTGACTTGCAGCATTCACTCCTCCTGGATGAGCATGTAGAGACAGTGGACAGTCACTGGCGTTGACTTTGCAGCAATCCCTCATACTGAAGAGGAAAAACTCCCTTTTAACAGGAAGAAACCTCCACCAGAACCAGAACCAGGCTCAGTGTGAGCGGCCATCTGCCACGACCGACTGGGGGTTTGAGAGAACAGAGCAGAGACACAAAGAGAACAAAGAAGCACTGATCCAGGAGTACTTTCTATGGGAAGGAAAAGTAAATGTTAGTGGATATAGCTCCTTTAGTCGTTTCACCTAGAAAGAAAGAACAGATAAACTCTGAGCCAGTTTTCAAGGATAGAGTCTGAAAGAGAGCACATAGAGTTAGTCACAGTAGAAGCTCAGTCAGTAGCCATGTCTAGGAGAGAGAAAGGGTTAAACACTGAAAGACAGGGCCATGTGGATCATCTGTAGAAGGTGAGCATTACGTTGTTGCCAGCAGAAGCTCGGATGATGCCCCTCTCCAGAAAGGTGTCACAGGTAGACACAGAGCCAGGCCAGGTGTAGCTTCTGGGAAGAGAATAGAGAGAACAAAGTTAAAAGCTGAAATAACAGCAAATAATGCAAAATTGGAGAGTAGTATGAGAATGTAGCAAAGAGGGTGAAAGTGGTAATTATGTTCTCCAGCAGCCTAAGCCTAAAGCAGCATAACACAGATAGTTTCAGTTCAGATTATTTAGTTAAACGGCGCTTATTTACAACAATGTCATCTCAAGGAACCTCACAAAGGGTCCCACTGATGGTCATTGTTATACTAAAAACCACAATGATTGGGATACCTCTCTCTGTCAGACTGATTATAACCATTGGAAAAGAGAAGGGGTCATACAGGTAGCAGAAATTTAGAATTTAGAAGCAGAAAATTTAAAGTCATCCGAGTTTTTATGTCTTCAAGACATGCTTGTAGTCTATCTAACTGGTTGGGCTCATCAGGATTTATGGATAAATAAAGCTGAGTATCATCAGCGTAACAGTGAAACTTTCTCCTATGCTGCCTGATAATTTGACCTATTGGAAGCATATATATAGTAAAGAGAACTGGCCCAAGTACTGAACCCTGTGGTACTCCACAATTAACCCTGGAGTTTAAAGAGGTTTTATCATTTACATGAACAAACTGGAATCTGTCAGACAGATAAGATTTAAATCAGCCTAGCGCTGTTCCCCTGATCCCTACAACATATTCCAGCTTTTTTAAGAGAATATTATGATCGACTGGATCAAATGCAGCACTGAGATCTAACAGAACCAGAACAGACACAAGTCCATTATCTGAGGCCATAAGAATATCATTAGTGACTTTCAGCAGAGCTGTTTCAGTGCTATGATGAGCTCTGTTGTCTCACTTGCTGAGGATGAAATAATCATCTTCAGGAGTATGTCAAAGATTTTATTTTTAATAGAATCAATTTTATTTAAGAAGAATCCCATAAAGTCATGGCTGCTAAGAGCTAAGGGAATGGATGGCTCAACAGAGCTATGACTCTGTGTAAGTTTAGCAACTGTACTAAAGAGAAACCTAGGATTATTCTTGTTCTCTTCTATTAATGATGAGAAATAAGCTGTTTTAGCTTGGTGAAGTGTCTTTTTATACAACAGTAGGCTATTTTTCCAGATTAAGTAGGAATCCTCTTGGTGTGTAGAGTGCCATTTTCTCTCCAATTTTCTAACATTGTGCTTTAAAGTATGTAGCTCTGAATTAAACCAGGGAGCTAGCCTCCTATGAATAATTACCTTCTTTTTCAAGGGGGCTGCATTGTCTAATGCATCACGCAATGATGAAGAAACACTATGAACAAGAGAATCAATTTGTGAAGGGGCAGAAACAGAATTGTTGCCCTCCACTGTGTTTTTCAGTGATAATGAGGAAATTAAAAGTGTCTGATATTGATCTACTATAATGACATTTTCTTTCAGGTGTGGAGTACTCTGTTAAATTAAACTCAAAGGTTATTAAGAAATGGTCAGACAGGACAGGGTTATGAGAGAATATTGTTATGTCTTTACACTCAATGCCATATGTCAGCACAAGGTCCAGAGAATGAAGACAAAGGTGGGTAGGTTTGTTAATGTTTTGAGCAAAGCCAATTGAGTCTAAGATAGCATAAAACGCTTATTTAGGCTATCACTTTCAGCATCTACATGAATGTTAAAATTCCCCACTATAATAACTTTATCTGTATTTAACACTAAATCAGATAAAAGGTCTGAAAACTGATCTAAAAATTGAGAGTAAGGACCTGGTGGACGGTACAAAACAACAAACAGAAGTGGTTTCAGTGCTTTGCAATTTGGATGAGGAAAACTAAGGATTAAATATTCAAAAGAGTTGTAGCTATTGATTGGTCTGGGACTAATCAATAAATCGGACTGAAAGATGATTGCTACTCCTCCTCCTCGCCCAGTAATTCGAGGAATGTGAAAATGTAAATAATTAGTAGGAGTTGACTCATTTATAGTAACATAATCCTCTTGCTGCAGCAGGTTTCTGTGAGGCAAAATAAATCAATCTGATTGTCACAAATCAGGTCACTAACTAGCAAAGTCTTTAAAGAGAGAGATCTTATGTTCAGTAAGCCACATTTAATTGTTTTGTTTTTCTTTTTATTCTGAGTTGTGTTTATGTTTATTAGATTTTCCTAATTTCCTCCTTTTAGATTATTTTTTAATCTATTCAATTTTGGCCGTGGCGAGACACTGTGGCCTCCAATTCCGACACCCTCGCCTCCAAAGCTACAAAAATGCTACATTTATTACACGTACCATTATCACTAAAGGAGGCAGAGGAGTAACTGAACATCTGACACAGAGAGCAGGAGAGAGGAGGAGACTCAGAGAGAAACAGCAGAACGGGTAGCCATGGTGGAGCTAAAGCTAAGCTAGCGACCCCTTACCACTACTAGAAAAACCGTGTAAGACACGGAGAGTCCCCAAACGTTAAATACAGCAACAGAAAGTATGTGTTTTAACGTGCTTATGTATTAGAACAACTAAGAGATACCACAGTAGAGAGAAATCAGATAAAATGAGAGAGCTTCACACACCAAACAATCCACCGAGTGCAACAGCGAAAACAGGAAGTGACGAAAACGCCTTACCACGCCTGTCCAGCAGAGGCAGTCTGAACACAGAAAAGAAACAGAGATGTGTGCAGATCCACTGAGAGAATTCCCTGCAGAGACGCTGTCTCTACGAAGCCGAGTGGAGCGGTTTTCCCAGTCTGGAAAGAGGACAACAGAGACCGCATCACCGTGGTAACGTGCAGCTTGGTCGCTCCCCCCGCAACCAACAGCTTCGGAGGTTAGCTGAAGCTAACCTTCGTTCAAAGTGGATGTTTCTTCAAACTTCGTCGTTGCCCGGACAACTCCTCAGCATGGTTCATTCAAGGTTAGGGTTTGGGCAGAGAAATAGAGAAAGATTTATGATGTGAACGTTTTTCATTTTATGAAGTTTGGTTTTGTTTGTCTTGAACTCAGCTATCTTGGTGCTAGCAGGCTATCTGCAGCCCACGTGCTCAGTTTGTGTGCTGTGTTTGTGTGTTTTGAAAGTTAAGACAAACTTTATTTAAAGGATGATTTTAACACAGAAGATTGATCATAACGCACCGTCCATGCTTATGCATTTTAACCCTTTCATTGACGGTATTTTAAAGGTGTGTGTTTGATTCTGGTGCTAAGCTATCAGCTTCTTTTGTTAGCTTTAACTGCTAACAGCTAAGAACACGTGCTTGCTACTAAAGAGTATTTAACAGAAAGGTTGTTAGTTTTCAGTCCAGTAAATAATGTGTCCCTAAACACCATTTCACTAAATTTGATAACTAAGTAAACACCATTAAGCCCCATTTCTCCAGAAAGATTTGGCTCTTTTCCAAAATATTCCCTTAATATTTCTTTAAATATTATTTTAATAAATAAAGGCAGCTAATTAGACACCGTTGAGAATTAGTCATCCAGAAGGTTGGTTTTATTCAGCAGATCATTCTTTAAAACATTATTTTATTAAAATAATATTTTATCTGATCTTACATTGTGAATGGTTGTCTAAATGTTTGCTGATTATTGTCTAAGTTGGTTCCAAGACTAATTTAACTTCATTTCCAGATTCTTCAAGATAATCCTTGGTTCTCAAACATAAACATTGCATGGTAATGTTGCATCACTCTTTTGGTCATAATTTTCAATCATCTTTAACCAACTTGTTTATATTGTACATAGCCCATTAGTCTTCATTATTCTTTAATTCTGCTTGGTAGTTTAGTTGGATTGTTTTAGCAAAGTAAAGAGTTTGTTGATTGAAATATGTTTGACTTTGAGTTTACTTATTTTTGTTAATAAATTCTTGTATTTTAAGAAATTGTGTGAATTCATTCCATATATGTGCAGAGTTTATGCTGTTCAATAATGTCAGAGCTCGTCTCACACCTTTCTATTCTGTTCTAATACCATCACCTTACTGGGCTGGTATTCACAGGACAACCCTTAACAGACCCAAATATTATTTGATAAAATATTAAAATATTAATATTTAATCATATTTTCAGATTCATAGTCACAACAGCAAACAATTCATTTCACTAAAAGTCACCATCATTTATGAAAGAAACCATACTCACCACTCTCTCTTCTTATGCAGCTGATCCCTGCCACTTTCAAGTCCTGATCCAGGCGTCCTGTCACCGATACAATAAACAAACTTAAGAAAGGTTTTTCAAGTCTCCTGAGTTTATCTGCATGTGGGTCAGAGCCGTTAACATTAAGATAACAGTTCCTAGGACCCCTGGAGAGTAACCTGTTGGTTTGGGAACCTGAATGCCCCCTGAACTCGACAACTTTTATGGGAAAAGTTAACATTTGAAACTATTGTTGGATAATTTTCACTTTTGTTATATTTCTACAATTATTCCAATCACACAAAATGACAAATAATGCAGACATAAAAAACTTTATTCATTAATGTTCTTATACAGTATTAGGACACCCTTCCCCGACGGCCAGTGTTAGCACCATTGTTGAAAGAACTTCATAGATATGCTTCCACCATCTCTGACATCCGTCTGAGGAACATTTGCTCCACTTCTCACTTTCAACTGTGAGATGTTTGATGGGTTTTCTTCACTCCCAGCCGGTCCTCTGTGTGTTGTGGGTCGTTATCATGTTTCAAGGTAAAGTTCTGCTCCTGCTTCAATTTTTTTTCAGATACAGACACAGATTTTCCTCTGATGTATGTTATAATTAACTATAATTACCTGTGGATTCGATGATCATTAGCTGGCCAGGTACTGCTGCAGCAAAGCATCCCCAAACCAGGACACTTCCACCTCTGTGCTTTATAGCTTTTTTCCTGGGAAGCCGAGTTTGGTTTATGATGATCGTGTCCTCTGTTCTGGTGTCCAAATAATGAACCTGTCCAAAGAACAATATGCCAGAAGTCCTGGTCTTTCTTTATGTTCTCTCTTACAAATTTCAGTTTAGCCTTCATGTTTGTCTTAGAGAACCAAGCTTTCCTCCCATGAACCCTCCTATGAAAGTTAAACTTGATCAGTCTCTTTCTAATTGGACAGATATGAACCTTCACATCAACAGTAGCAACAACCTGCTGAAGCTCCTGGGATGACACTTCATTCATTTAGCATCTTGTGGTCTGCTCTCAGGGTGAACTTGCTTGAACAGCCAGACCTGGACATGTTGGCAGATGTTTGGAAGGTTGTTCTCGTTGACTATGTTCCATACAGGCTGATTTCAGATCCTTCTGAGCCCTCTCTAAATCCCTGACCCATGTCAGGAGCTGCTCCAATCTTCTCTTTGAAGACCTCAGACAGATCTGTGGATCTCACCATGGTGTCTCTCTCACTTCAACAGGCAGAATCACCAAACTGAATGTCTGAGGTTTAAACAGAACAAACCTCCTAAATGCTGAGTCGTGATCTTCTCATCATGTGGAGCTCATGTGATTCACTTGTGTTGGATTTTTGCCACTTTAACTCAGAATAAATGAGGGCGTGTCCAAAATTTATTGCTCACCAGAAATTGTATTTTTTATTATTTTTAAACGTCTCTTCAGATTTGTGTTTCTTTATATTATTTTGATTTTATGAGTATTGTTTATAGTGATATGAATATATTTACACATGGGCTGCATGTTGTGCTGTTGGTAGCACTGTTGTCTTGCAGCAAGAAGGTCCTAGGTTCGACTCCCGGCTGGGGGTCTTTCTACATGGAGCTTGCATGTTCTCCCCGTGCATGCATGGGTTCTCCCTGGGTACTTCGGCTTCCTCCCACAGTCCAAAAACATGACTGTTAGGTTAACTGGTCTCTCTCTGAAATGTCCCTAGTATGAATGGGTGTCTGTCCTGTTTGTTTCTGTGTCGCCCTGCAATGGACTGGAGACCTGTCCAGGGTGAAAATTCAAAACTTGAACAAAGAAAATCCCAAAATGACATAAATGCTCTATCTTCACAGAGGTTAAATCTCACATGTTCTTCAGAGTGAAGCTTTCAGGTCCTGGAGAATCTAAACCCAGTTGGCTTCAGCACCATGAAATTTGTTCTGGCCTGTATTTAGTGAGTGAGTTGTTCATTAGGAAGGCAGACAACAGAACAGAGCAAACACCAGAGATTCATTTGGTTTGGGAGAGAAACTTAATTAAACCTGGTTCTGATTCTTGAACCGTCTCTGTGTGATGATTCTGTCCTGACTCATGGTTTCCCAACAGAAGGAGCTTGAGAACAAGATAAGAAACCGTTGAGGCTACTGGAACGATCCGAGACGGGCGGAAACATCTGCAGATAAAACGGGCAGAAGCGAAGAAATGAGTTCTGATAAATAAAGAGGAGGCGACCCGATGGCTGCTTCTAAGTGGAAGAAATTGGAAATAATTGAAAACTGTTATCAGTTGGAGCAAAGTATCTCTCTGTGTGTGTGTGTGTGTGTGTGTGTGTGTGTGTGTGTGTGTGTGTGTGTGTGTGTGTGTGTGTGTGTGTGTGTGTGTGTGTGTGTGTGTGTGTGCGCGTGTATAACATTGTGTGAACAGTTTGCCTGGTCCCCACAAGGGGAAATGGGTTATGTGGGTTAATAATTCACACCAGGGGTCCCCAACTAAAATAGCAGGAGGTCCACTACCTCCATCATCCAAACACTTTGGGGTCCGAACATTTTAAATAAACTGACAAAAATATTTTCTTTTTTCTTCATTTTTATTTATCAATAGAGTTTTTGTTTTTTAACTACTGATCAGTTATTCATCTGCCCAGAAATCCTCTGCTGAACAGAAAAGTGCAATCCAATATAAGCACCAATATTAAATGCTTTGAATGACTCAGTCAAGCTGGGTCAGTACATCTTGGTAGAACAGTTCTGCTCTCATTGTGCTTGTGGCAGACAGGACTATTTGCTGAACCTTTTCCTTACATTGTTGTCCTTCTTTTCTGCCACAGCTTCCAGGCACCCTGTGATCATTTCCCAGGCAGTGAAAGGCTTGTTGTGTTGTCCTATAATCCACGGTACTCACAGTGAGTTCACCGTTGAGCTGTAAGAGACGTGTTATCAGCCGTGTAGCTCGCTCATATTATCCCATTTATTCTCCTTGTCCTACCGTCAGACCCAGGCTGATAGCTTTGGTTGAAGTTCTTATGTTTGGTTTCATAATGTCTCTTTAGATTTCCACTCTTTATAAGTCCAACTGGATCAGAACATATAAGGCAGGCTGGCCTTACACCCTAAAGAAGTTTAAATGAAAGCGTTTGCTTCGGTCCATTTATCTTTAAATGTTTGATTTTCATAATCCACTTATGACCAAGCCGTCTTCTTTTACTCACCAAGTCATTGTACTGACAGCAAGCGTGAGCTCCCTTGCTAGTAACTTAACAGCTATTAACAGTAACATTAACACTGCACTGACGCTGGAGGCGGAGCTTCAGCCGCCATAGCTCCAGTGGGTCAGTGGAAGCACAACTGGTACCGAGTAGAGCGAAACCGAGTGGAGCCACGTTGCCTAACACGAACCAGTAGAAAAGGGGCAAAAGACACCCACATTCAAGAACCCAGAGTAGCTGTTTCTTTGTCATTTTCTGTCATACAGCTCATATGGTTTCAAGACCTTTTAAAGGAAATGGCCACCAAAGTTCTGGAGTGAGTTGGTGTACCCTGACCATCTTATACTGGCCCATGTCTCTTTCAGATTCTGCTCATGAGGGCCACGAACAAGATCGGGCACAAGCAGCAAACCCAAACGGGATACCAACCTTAGTCTTGTACAAAAGAACTAGACTGACCCTAAAATCAATCCAGGTACCCCAGACTGACACACCCACAAAATGCCTTTCGGACTTTCCTTTATCTTCTCCAGATCCACAGAAAACATGTCGACCCTGATGACCTCCTCAGCAGTTCCTGAAGGTAAAGATCTGGTTGCTGTTAATGATCTTCTGTAATCTAGAAACTAAAAGACCAAATTGTTCTGCAGCAGTTCTGTTAGTCAGAACATAAACATCTGTTACGATCCGGATTGTTTGGTTCTTTGTCTCTCTGTCTCAGCCTCTTGTACCTTTGCTGCTGCCGATGACTCATGGGGTGGAGCTGCTCATGTCTCACCTGAACTGCACACACCTGTTTGTCTCATGCAGTTTGGTGATTGGCTCAAACCTTTTCGTACTTCATGTTTACGATCCACAGGTTCCTCCATGGCTGTCGACCTCTGACCTCCTCCTGGATCTCCAGTCATCTATTCAGTGCTTGTTTCTCGCCACTTATCCACCCAGCAGGATGTAAAATACTATCATAATCCACCTGTTGGGCTCATCTCACCTGTCTAATTGCCCTCTAGCTATTTAAGCAGCAGTTTATCAGCTCCTCTTTAACCACTAATGTTCTCCAGATCCTCAGGATATGAACTTCTCATCGGGGTCCCATGACAGCCATGTCTACTTTATGGAGAGAGGAAGGTTGTGACTTTACATAAAAATTGCCTGAATGATCTGCATGGGAACATGAGACCGTTTCCTTTGTGAATTAAGTGAAAAATTGAAGCAAATAGAAAACATAAATGATGAAGATGTGCCTCTGGAGAGGGATTTGAACCACCAACCCTGTTATAAATGTCTCCGTGTGTGTTTTATTAATGACATCAGCGCTGCAGAACAAGCAACAGCTCAAGCTGGGAAGCATCTTGTGACAGTGAGCAGCTGCTGTAACTGCATGCTGTCCAGGCAGCGGTGCAGCCTGAAAGTCAACCAAACCAAATGAAGGTGCGACTTTTCCTGCATCCCACGCCGAATCAAACCGACCATCCTGGTGTGAAGACGTCCACAGACTTGATAAAATCTTGAACTAGACCCTGACTTTAGGATCTTTGTTAGTCTTTAGCGCAGCGAATCTTCATCGACTGTCACAGTGATAGATATAAATGTATTTCTTGATTTTGTTGTTCCAGCTGAACCTTCCTCTAATCGTTAATTGAAGAGTGCATTTCATTGTTTTAACCCTGAGAAAAAATAGACTTTTTCTTTCACTTGTTATAAAGATATACTCAATACTAAGGCCAAAGATTCATGAGACTAATTTTTTAACAGACTTTAATCATAACTTAATTCTCTACCTTTTCTCTGCTTTGTCTTTTCATCACTTGTTCTGTTTCCTTTGTTTTCAGCTCTTGTTTTTCTTTTCCTTTTTGAATCAGTTTTCTTTCTTCATCCCTCTTTAAACTCCCGCTGATCATTCTCTGCTTCTCTTCATGCTTCCTCTCCTCTCCTTTCTTTTTGTTTTCTTGTTTTCCATCCCGTCTTCCTCCTTGGAGTTTCCAGGTTTCCTCTCTTTCCTCCTCCCTCTGTGACTCTTTAACTTCCTGTCAGCTTGTCCTCAGGCCATGTTTTCCCCGTCACTCTGTATAAACAGCCTTACCCAGAATCCCGCTGGGCGTCAGCGGGGGGTCACATAACAGGGTAATCACGGTGGACGAGGTGACTCGGTTCGGGCTGAGAGTGTTTGGTTTGACGGACACTTCCCCGCTGAGTCTCTGCTCATTGATTAGTCCGGACTGACGGGCACATTCACCTCCAGCCGGGCATCTGATTGGCCGGCCTGCGGCGAGGAGTTTTATTAGCCAGCTCCTCTATGGGGACTCGGGTTGATGCAGAACCTCCCGTCGACAGCACTCGGACTTGACTTTTAAACCCATTAACGGAGCGTTTTGCACATATTAATGTGTTTATTATTGGAGTGGAGAAAGTGACAGATTTATTCTGCTGAGGAGAGATGGAGCTTGGAGGTGACCACGAACTCTGGTGGAGATAAACTTTCAGAAGATGAAGATCTGAAGCTTCAGCTTGAACGCTGACCTTGGAACTATGACCAGAAAAACTTCCTACATTTTCTCTGACTCATATTATCACAGACAGGTGTTGAAGAAAATTTAGAAAGGGCCCTGGTTCATGGCCTGTTAAAAGTATTCAAATCCCCTTCGTTGCTCCCCTGCTACAGGCCTGGTTCGGCCCAGATGGCTCTGTTTAGTCTATCTCAGACCTTACCCCTGCCCCTACTGAGGGAGTCCTGTCTTCATGGGATCTCCTTGAAGCGGTTACAAGGAGGACTCTTAATTTGTCTGATCAGAAACGACGAGGCGACTGTAAAACCGCTCTTCATTGTCAAGGTCCTGATGAAACTGGCTAGGTGACAATCATCAATCTCTTACTTTTGTTAAATATGAATAAACTTCCCGGTTATTTCAGGCTTTTTTTTTCCAACACTCATCATCGTTTCATATGATGCATTCACTGAATGTCGGGACGTGGAGCTCTCGCCACACTGAGAACTGAATTAACATACCAATTGTTTAAGTAACGTTCTTGTATTTTTCAGCATCCTGATGTGTTACATGTTAAATTGTTCAGCCCACTCAGCATTATGAGGTCAGGTTTAGGTTGGAGCAACAAATCGAAATGCATTTTAATGAATTTTTGCATTTCTTGTGTAAAATCATCTTCATTTAAGAACAAAAAGAAGAACAAACGTTTAACTGTAACTGAAACCTTTGAAGTCTGTGTTCAGTCCCTGCAGGTCTGTGCAGAAGGTTTGATGTTCCTCTAAATGCTCGACCTGATTCTGTCTAACTCGCAAGCGGGCTGAACCAATCAGCTGTCAGAAACAGGCAGCTCCTGTTTCCGCAGTAACATGGATGGACAGGCGTTAAACTCGTCAGGTCCGCTGCTGTTATCTTCCCGACACGGCTGCAGATGGATTCAGGAGGTTGCTAGGAAACAAGCGTTTTCTTCGTGGTATTAGGTGTGGTGATGGGCGTGTTCTCCTGGTCGAGTTTCTGATAAAGTTCCTGAGAAAACATGAAAACAAACCAAGTACCAGAACCTCAATGCGTAAAAATAGGGACATCCTGATCAGAAGTGTGGAAGCTGAACCTGGATGTGCTCCAAAAAGACCACCTGGAGACATCAGATGATGCAACTTTCTTGACCTAGTTTCCAGAATAGAACAGTAGATCATTTATTTTCATTGTCACGAGTACAACCAAACTGAAAACAAGGTGGTCTGTGCGTAGAAAAATAAATCGTTTATGTAAAATAGAAAATAAAACCTTCTCCACACATTCATACTGAAGCTGCGTCTCCTTTACCTTCTGGCTGGGATGAGTTTAGCTGCTGCTGACAGGTGACCCATGTCATTTATAATGTTCTATATAAATAAACTTGACTTGACTTCTGGGCTTTTTGGAGACATTGGGAACTGTGCGGGGAGAGGGCAGCAAATAATCATCATCGGGCCATGTTTTTCTGATGGTAAGAGCAGTTTTCCTGAGGGGGGCATAAGCAGGAATGAGAAGCAAGGACAGCTGGTCAGACTGGCCCAGGTGAGGTAGGGCCTGCCTTGAACCCAGCTTGATGTTCCTGTAGACCTTGTCCAAGTTGTTAGCTCCTCTGGTAGCACACTTTACATGCTTAGGGGAGAACGTTCTTTACATCTGCGGGATTGAAGTCCCCCACTATCATGTGCATCAGGGGGCTTGCTCTGCTGGTCCCTAATGCTGCTATGCAGAAGTCTATGGAGCTAAATTGGGGCCATAAACTTTGTTCAAAAGAAAAACATTTGAACCTGAATAATTATTTTCAACCTCCCCCCCCAAAAAAACGGATGTAAAACTGGAAAAAAAAAACTTCAAAACTACTTTTCAGATTAAGTTTTTTTTTTTTCGAACTTCCAGATTTTATTTTTTTTGGCTTCAAACTTCTGGCCCTGTTTTGGCGTGGAGGGCGGGGCCTCAGATCACGTGGTGAGGAATCATGACTGACAGCTCAACACAGCGGCTGAACAACATATTCCCAGCTGTTGCATTCAGGGACCGTGGGAACTGGAAACATCTGTATTACATCATTGATATTCTATATATATGTGATATATGTGTTAGGTTTAAACCCCAACACTCATTACAACATCTGCACAAAGAAAGACACAGAGAAGTTAGTTTGTTTTAACTTGCAAGGAGAGTGTCCCGGAGACTGTCTCAGTTACAATCCTCCAAACACACTCTGAAGACAGTCTCCGCTCTTCATGCTTTTATTAGAAAAGGAACGCCCTAGTTACATGAGGTTTCAACTGCTGAGGGAGTTTATCTTTATGTGAAAACAGACTGTTCTCACATCCTGTGCTCATGTTGCAACATCATATTCCTCTATGCATAAGGAGATAACAACCATTCTCAATCAGTAATATAAACAGCACATCTAGATAGTAAATGAGTAATGTAGAATGAAAACTGAATAATGTATGTACATTTATCTAACAATATGTGACTGGTTTAGATAACATGCTTCACCGATAGAAGCAACTTACGTGAAAACACGACGCGCATCTCAGAGGAGAAAATATGATCTTGACAGATTTGCACAGCATTTTATGTCCATGTTGGAGATTTCCCATCCTCTCAACGTAAAGCAGAAGAACCACCAGACTAAGCAGCAGGAATGAAACCAGATGCAAAACGAGCCAGTATTTTCTGGATATCTTCGCATAATTAAGCATAGACTTGTTTTCACATGGACTGGACTCGGGTTTCGGTTTCTGGTGCATTTTTTATTTAAACATATTTAGGAGCGAGTCAGGAAACGTTTTCCTCCACCAGTATCACGTAGTGACCTGGCCACTATCCTGCAAGAAGAATGGCTTAAAATCCCTCTGACCACTGTGCAGGACTTGTATATGTCATTCCCAAGATGAATTGATGCTGTATTTACTGATAAAGGAGGCCCTACACCATACTAATAAACTATTGTGGTCTAAAACCAGGTGTTTCAGTTTCATTGTCCAACCTCTGTATATATAAATATAAAACGGTGGTTCACTTCACGGTCTGATGTAAACCACCGTCCCACCAAGCCAGCAGTCCACCGAGGATTTCCCTGGTGGCCCCGTATGCCAGTTGGCCCCTGGCTGTGAGTCATTTCACTAAATGAAGACCAAATATGTTTTAATCAAAAATGCACCAGAAACCGAAACCCGAGTGAAAACAAGTCCAGGCTTAATTATGCGAAGATATCCAGAAAATACCGGCTCGTTTTGCATCTGGTTTCATTCCCGCCACTTAGTCTGGTGGTTCTTCTGCTTTACGTTGAGAGGATGGGAAATCTCCAACATGGACATAAAATACTGTGCAAATCTGTCAAGATCATATTTTCTCCTCTAAGATGCTCGTCGTGTTTTCACGTAAGCTGCTTCTATCGGTGAAACATGTTATCTAAACCAGTCACATATATATAGAATATCAATGATGTAATACAGATATTTCCAGTTCCCACGGTCCCTGAATGCAACAGCTGGGAATATGTTGTTCAGCCGCTGTCAGTCATGATTCCTCACCACGTGATCTGAGGCCCCGCCCCCCACGCCAAAACAGGGCCAGAAGTTTGAAGCCGAAAAAAAAATCTGCAAGTTGAAAAAAAAAAACTTTAATCTGAAAAGTAGTTTTGAAGTTTTTTTTTCAGTTTTCACATTTTTTGGGAGGAGGTTCAAAATAATTTTTCAGGTTCTAACGTTTTTCTTTTGAACAAACTTTATGGCCCCAATTTAGCTCCACAGTGTCTGGCTGCAGAGCTAGCATTAGCATCTGATGGGATGTAACCAGCTGTTACCTAGTTACCAACACGTTTCCATTAGTGTTAAAGCTGCAGGTGTCTCCACGTTTCACTTTTCAAACACTTTGCACTTTTATGGATGAAATGGGTTGTTGCTGTGGCAACAAATTTAAGATGGAAAACAGAACCATGCAAACCTAAAACACACAACGAAGAAGGATCTGGACCAAGAATCAGGAGCTTCACATTTACCTGCAGCTGGCATTCTGACCCAGAGGCAGATGTGGAGATTAAAACATCTGGAAGCAGGTGTGCAGGAAGGTGCAACTACAGAACATGGAGCCTGGAATGAACAACCATTAAATCTAAATTATTTCACAAAAACTGAAAGAGACGTATAAGAAACAAGAGCAAATAGAAGCAGAAGCAGCTATAATTAGGAGGCCAAGACTTCTGGTCCAAGTCCTTTCCAACACACATCCAACCCAACCAATGCAAGCGGATCTTTTGGTCATGTTGTGGAATTTTCTTATCAAAGTGGGTAGAAGTTGACTCATAACAAGAGAAAATCCAGACTTTGTCTTTATAAGTTTTATTCAAAGGCATTCAGTGTTTGAATGACTCTGACACTGAGGTTAGTCAGTGAAACAGAGCCCTGATCAACATTTACACACAGTATTTATACCAGAACATGACAGTGTTATCTCAACTTCAAAGAGTCTGTGTTTTATGGCCCAGACCCTCCTTGAGTTCAAAGGTGACAAAGTTATCTAGGAACAAACCTAACTGCTCTTTCAAAGGCATCACCTTAAATGATGGGTCTTAACCAATAAACTTCTGATAATGGCTTTTACAGCTTCCTCCTCTAACACAGATGTTCTGAGGAGTGAGGTAACCTAAAGGTCAAACACTTTGGAGCACTTAATAAAAGAATTTCCATTACAACTCCTTTCTTCTGATTACAAGATAATCACAACTAAAGGAAAATTCTTCAAAACCATCACCCCTCTCAGCTAACAGATAATCCAAAGCCATTCTATTTGCAAACTCATCGTTCTAATAGCTTAGGCTGATTGAAGTATAAGTTGTGACTGTAGGTAGTACTGGTCCTTCTCAAAATATTAGCATATTGTGATAAAGTTCATTATTTTCCATAATGTCATGATGAAAATTTAACATTCATATATTTTAGATTCATTGCACACTAACTGAAATATTTCAGGTCTTTTATTGTCTTAATACGGATGATTTTGGCATACAGCTCATGAAAACCCAAAATTCCTATCTCACAAAATTAGCATATCATTAAAAGGGTCTCTAAACGAGCTATGAACCTAATCATCTGAATCAACGAGTTAACTCTAAACACCTGCAAAAGATTCCTGAGGCCTTTAAAACTCCCAGCCTGGTTCATCACTCAAAACCCCAATCATGGGTAAGACTGCCGACCTGACTGCTGTCCAGAAGGCCACTATTGACACCCTCAAGCAAGAGGGTAAGACACAGAAAGACATTTCTGAAGGAATAGGCTGTTCCCAGAGTGCTGTATCAAGGCACCTCAGTGGGAAGTCTGTGGGAAGGAAAAAGTGTGGCAGAAAACGCTGCACAACGAGAAGAGGTGACCGGACCCTGAGGAAGATTGTGGAGAAGGGCCTATTCCAGACCTTGGGGGACCTGCGGAAGCAGTGGACTGAGTCTGGAGTAGAAACATCCAGAGCCACCGTGCACAGGCGTGTGCAGGAAATGGGCTACAAGTGCCGCATTCCCCAGGTCAAGCACTTTTGAACCAGAAACAGCGGCAGAAGCACCTGACCTGGGCTACAGAGAAGCAGCACTGGACTGTTGCTCAGTGGTCCAAAGTACTTTTTTCGGATGAAAGCAAATTCTGCATGTCATTCAGGAGATCAAGGTGCCAGAGTCTGGAGGAAGACTGGGGAGAAGGAAATGCCAAAATGCCAGAAGTCCAGTGTCAAGTACCCACAGTCAGTGATGGTCTGGAGTGCCGTGTCAGCTGCTGGTGTTGGTCCACTGTGTTTTATCAAGGGCAGGGTCAATGCAGCTAGCTATCAGGAGATTTTGGAGCACTTCATGCTTCCATTTGCTGAAAAGCTTTATGGAGATGAAGATTTCATTTTTCAGCACGACCTGGCACCTGCTCACAGTGCCAAAACCACTGGTAAATGGTTTACTGACCATGGTATCACTGTGCTCAATTGGCCTGCCAACTCTCCTGACCTGAACCCCATAGAGAATCTGTGGGATATTGTGAAGAGAACGTTGAGAGACTCAAGACCCAACACTCTGGATGAGCTAAAGGCCGCTATCGAAGCATCCTGGGCCTCCATAAGACCTCAGCAGTGCCACAGGCTGATTGCCTCCATGCCACGCCGCATTGAAGCAGTCATTTCTGCAAAGGATTCCCGACCAAGTATTGAGTGCATAACTGTACATGATTATTTGAAGGTTGACGTTTTTTGTATTAAAAACACTTTTCTTTTATTGGTCGGATGAAATATGCTAATTTTGTGAGATAGGAATTTTGGGTTTTCATGAGCTGTATGCCAAAATCATCCGTATTAAGACAATAAAAGACCTGAAATATTTCAGTTAGTGTGCAATGAATCTAAAATATATGAATGTTACATTTTCATCATGACATTATGGAAAATAATGAACTTTATCACAATATGCTAATATTTTGAGAAGGACCTGTAAGTGAGCTAGATAACATACTCCAGACCAAGTAGCAGGCAGATACAAATATAATCTATTTCCACACATCCAAACCATGTTCTGAGGACATGAGTACCCATCTCATAAAGGAAAAGTAACAAAAACCCTGGTTAATTTACCTGCCTGGTCATACAACTAACCTCCATCTGGTAAGGCTGTAAGATTAAGAGTTAACACAAAGGGATCTGGGACCAAAGATCCTGAAATACTATAAGGATCAGTTCTGATAGGACATGACTCAAATTTATGTCTGTTGATTAAAGCACATAAAACAGATATAATAGCTTCGCAACCTACTGTCTTCCCAAGGAAATAAGGTGTACTTTCCTCCAGTGTTATACAAATATCTGGACCTTTAATCGGATTTCTATTACCCTGAATTCTATAAAGAGTTCCCGTAGAAGCACACGTTAAATTAATCTCACTAGAAAATCTACTAACATTTCTGCTTTCCCTTATAGTATAATTCCTCACCCAAGGAAAAATAACCTCCACCAGCTGGTTATGTTGCCTATCTGGAAAGAAAGTAGTATCAATAGGAACAGATAATAAAAATGGTTGATCATTAATAACACGTGGAATCAAACAACAAACATAGCAACTGTCATTTCTAATTTTCCTCACAGTTTGATGCATCAGTTGCCACCAGACATGATCAGTATGATCAGAATAGTCAGAAAAGTGATGAATCTATCTTTGAATTTGCTGATGAGTATTATTAGTCAGATTAACCACACATTGTCTTTGCTGTACCTTTTCCCAAAATGAACACAAGAGTTATAAAAATACGTGCAATACCAATCATTAGCATCAGAACAAACCATCTTCCATTTAACTGCATCGTGACCTTGAAGTGGAACGTCCTTTCTTCTGGTACTGAAAGCAAACAGTTTTTTCTCAAAGAAAACAAATTATAAACACAACTTAAAAAAACAAAAAAAACAAAAATCCTGCTGTCTCTCCTGAGTGGCTTCAAGCTGCCCTGTTACCAGTCTGGTACAGGTGAGCGGTCGTAGGAAGCTCCTCTAGAAATATATTTAGAAACAGGAACTCTAACCTGCTGGAAGTTAAGCTTCCATAGTCCAACTAAACAACGGTGGAAATGAACACATTCAAATTTGTAATAATACCATAATGATAAATATCAAGCAATAACCATGAAAGTTAGATAAAAGCATCCGAGATTTCCTCCTCAGAGTCAGTCTCGCTGTCAAAGTGGGAGGAAAGAATTTGGCTGATCCTCGCTGTCCAGGCAAAGGAGCCCCAAGTAGCCACCAAATGTTAAGAAATTAAGGAGAATAAGCATCATGGCGCATGTTTGACTGTCTCTCTGTTGCAGACGTCACCAGTCCATCATCCAGAGAAAGGTTTTGTGTAAATGTGTAGAGGTCTTCCCTGTATGTTTCCTATGTGTCTCTCACTGTGGTGTGTGTGCAGTGAGGCAAATGACCTTATGATTTCTAACTTTCAGGCAATGCGATGGCCTTAAGTAGATTCTGAAATAACGTTGCACTGCCCAAGAGATTATTGTGACCTTGTAAGAACAGTGTTCTTCAACCACCTCTTCAATCACTCGCCAGTGATCAACTTACAGTTCTTTGTCTGGTGGTGGTCCGCTGTCCTCACACCTTTCAGGCCGTGGATGATCCAGTTAGAAGATGACTTGTGTCCTGGAAGCCAGATGAAGCTGGAGGAGCTAGAGCTTTCCTGCAGCTTTCCTGGGTGTCTAGTAGGATCTAATATGGGCCATTCCAGCACCTGGACTTCCTGTGTTTTCTCCTAGATTCTCTGACCAGAATCCAGTCGCCAGGAATAAAGGACTGAAGGGTGGAAGTGGCTGTTTCTGGTAATGCAGCCTTCACCATCTGTGAAACTTGAGAAAACACAGTGGACAGGTTTTGACAATAAAACAACATCCTATCTTCACACAAAGATGTGGAAGAAAATGATCTTGGCAATAACCCCATGTCCAAATTAGGAGACCTGCCACACAGCACTTCAAAAGGACTGAGATTTACCTGTGTCCTTTGTCTCAATCTCATATAAGTGAGAACAATAGGTAGAGTCTTCACAACACTTGGCTAATTTTCAATTCAAAGTCCCATTCTCAAACCTAAGTGCTTAACTACATGAACGTCATCAAAACATCCAACAAAATCCAAATAATTGATCTTCTGACTTCACCTGATATACTAGCAGTGACCATCAGCTAAATATTCTGAATATCAAAAATGTAACATGTTTGAGGAAGGTCTGATTACAGGTCAATATTTCATAGTTTCAGAAAACCCAAAAAGAATTTCAAAAATGGTCTAATCTGTGGAGATATAAAATTTCACAAAAAATCAACAGCATACTTTCAGAGAGGTTTTCATAATGTGGTCTTAGGGAGCTATGCACCATTTATATAAACAAAGTACAACGTCTCTCTCACATTGTCACTAAGTCCTCACTGGAGGTCTGAGCTACCCTTTTTCCCATGAGTGCTAAAACTTTTGGAACCCCATGTTACTTTATTCTGACATTCCCCTCTTCTGGCGCAGGGTCCAACCCATGCGACAATCCAGCAAAAAGTTTGTACAAAAATGGTCTAGTAACCAAGATCACATAACATAGAACCAAAGAAATGAATTCTGACATAACTATGTGTCACTATGAATTTAACGAAAGCAACATAAAGAAAATCCAGATGTTTTTACCTGCAATTCAGTTCCATTAACAACAAAACACAAACTTTAATTATTCAGTTAATCAATATTTCACTTATAAATTAGTCACATATCATCCTGATTTGTCTTGTATGAAGATAAGTATTAGATTAATGGACATCTAATGTAATTCAGATGCATAAACCCTACAAATTGAATCTAATAAATAATTCCCACCAAGTATAAAGGCATGACTCTGATTCTTTATCAAAAATATATTCCTTACTTTTGCATATCTTGAATTGTCAGTTAGCTTAATGGTACCAGGGAAACTTTCAATCTAATAAATCACCAATGATTCTGCTTGCAAAACTAATTCTTCAAACTAGTTTAAACTATTTAATTAACCTTTTAATAATAAAACACATAAATCTAAAAGTCATGCTACATCCTTAATTATTATACAAAAAAAAACATGTTTTTAAGGCAACAATCACTACAAGCATTTTGATTCTATTGTCTCTTAAACAGTGTTAAAACTCAGGAAGGGAGGTACTGAGCGTTACCATGACAACAAAGGCATGAACCAACCTAGTAGGTGGGCGGAGTCAGGCAGAACTAACCTTTGATTGACAGCTTATGGGCGGGACCACAGTTTCTTCATTCCAACCCATCTTAATGAACCTTAAACTACAAAACTGTTAACATGAACCTACCTGAGAAACAAGCTGCTTCTTAACTCTCCTGAAAACTCAAAGTTTTAATCAATCTGGGATTTAGAAACATTATTCTAAACATGGATTATTGTTTCATGCAACATATAATCAAACATTCATACCAACAAAACAAACACAGACATCAGAGACAAACAAATGGACAAATTTGAAGCTTCAAGAATTAAAAGAAATTTTTAACAATCTCTGTAACTCTATAATAATAATAACTACAATCCTGAGAGTTATTGTTATAATTCTCTTTTTGTTTCTCAATTTAATCACAGCTGTATTGCAGAATTTCTCTGCTCAGGTTAAATGCAAAGAAGTATTTTAAGCCGGTGTTGACATTTTTATGCAGTGTTTGACTTAATCAGAAATTAAGATAAGAAGTTTGTCTCCAAACTGGACTTTTTCCCACATAGTGTTTAAAAAAAGAACAAACATCATTTTCTTTAATTTGGGCTATTTAAATTTTGAGAGTTGGGGAGAACTTATTACTAGAACCCCTCTTTAATAATCTAAATGCTGATAAATGTTCCAATATTTTATCTCTTAGTAATCTGAAATCACCTTGTATACCTTTGTACTCCTAGGTATTCTTTTAATCTTTAAACCCTAAGAAATCAAACAAGGAGACTTGAGTTTAAGCCGACCATCCTCTTACTGTTAAGAGAGCCTTTATTTCTTTTCTTTTCCTAAAATAAAGGATTTTACTTGTCTTGATTCTGTTATAAAAATCCTAACCTTGGTTCCAAAACTAAACTCTTCAACCCCAATCTGTGTCCCCAGAGTAGAAATTTTTGAGTATTATTGCATTTCAAAGTCACCAAATGACTGGAACTCATCATTGGCTTAGATCTATTTTAATAAGTAATCGGTCTACCTTTAATTAAATATTATAATTTTATGGACCCAAAATCTATGGCTTACGGGCTTCAGGAGTCCAGGAACCACAAGTTGAGTACTACTGCATTGAACAATGGTGTTAACTTTCTGCAGAGATTGAAGGATTGGCTAAATATATTATTTCTGCTTGGACAATAATCAGATTTAAAATTATTAGTTCACAGCTCCTAATTTACCTCAGATCATATTTGCTTCTAACCCAGTTCATAAGAAGCTTCAGACAAACTTTATGTTAAAGAACAAAAACCAAGAACAAAAACCAGATCTGTTTTAAAATAAAGAAAAAGCATGCTTAAAAAACTTGTTACTGTGGTGGAAAATAACTCCACGGTTCTGAAGGCCTTTTCATGCAGAGTCTTTTAGGAAACATGAGATTAGTTTAATTTTTGTGTGGTACCACTGTCCAAACAGATTCTTTCTAAATAACCCCATTTTTTCATACTCATTTTAAAGGTTTGTTTTACCAAGGAAAATGTGTTTAACAAAACCAATTACTCTCAAAAGTTTTAAAAGTTTTTAGCTGGTGATATCTTAGAAAACAACAAGTGTTTTAATATTTCTATGCAGCACAGAACTGATTAGGTTTCCTTTCCTTCTCCAAAGGGAGAAAAAAGAACCTGCAGAACCAAACCTTTCATAGTTTTTATTAGGATCTGATATAAGGTACAGTGTAAATCAACACGCTGCATGAATCAGAAGAGGAAGAAAAACCTAATATAACCTCTTCCCAGCAGCTGCTGTGAAAAACAATGAATTTGTACCTTCCATAAGTTAGCAATTGTGGACAAAAACTGCACCCCACTGTAAGTACTGTGTCAGAAACTGTATGAAGACCATCTGCAGTAGAACTAAGCCTGTTTTAATGAGGTCTCTACCCATTAGATTTATGGGATACAAACTCTGACAACAGAAAATAATATCTGAAGGAGAAACCCATCAGGTTTTAAACATGCGCTGGGTTTTAAAAATGCTCCTTCATGAGATCTGTCCTGAGAATAACATAGAAACACATGGTTACTGCTGAGTTTTGGAGATGTTGTAACTTCCTCTGCTTTTTAATAACTTTTAATAACTAGAATGATTGACCCTGAATATTCCACGATGAAAGAGAACTTGTTTCTCTGAAAGAATTAACTGGAAAGTATCAAATGAGTTAAGTTATCACCCTTTTAAAGATACTTTTCTAACCCTAAAATAATATTTTAACCTGCTATATCTGTCAACGTCAAGCAAGCGTCACATGAGCAGCGGTTAATAAGCGTTCTTCATTGCAGAAAATAGGAAAAGATTTATGCAAATATGTGTGTGTTTGTACGTTACCTCCATCAGTTTCTAAATCGCTCCAGAGTCAGACTGTCACACAGTCCTCTATCAGTCCAAAAAAACAACCAGGCCCTTCCCAGGTCTGTTGGTGAGACATTCAATCATTCTTTGTCCACTTTAACTTCTTTCAGGAGGGAGAAAGAAGAAACTTTGCTCCGGTTTCTCTTCTGCCCGCATAAGATGCTTTCAATATAAATCCAGTGTATCACTCTTCTGGCTCTGCAGCAGCATGGATCGTTGTCCATCTCAGTGGGTCCAGACTTCTTCTGAGTTTCGTTTTTGGTGGAAACTCACACTGCGATTTTCAACAAGCAGGCAGACAGGAAGGCAGATCTCTCTCTTTCAGGCCGTGATGAAGAAGCGTCTCTGATGGAGTAGCCATGGAGAAGGGCAGGTTTCTAAAATCCAGACTCAAAAACACAGATGTTGAACTCAAATCCCATATATGTGTGTATTTGTGTGTGAGAGAGGCAGAAGAAAAGTTTAGTATAGGTTCAGATTTTGTACAAAGAAATATTATCAGTCAGTCAGTCAGTTGTCCACCTGCCTGTCACTTCCTTCTACAACATGAACTATACTCCTTTCTAAAACAACTTTCTTTTCAACTCTCTATCGTCCCTTTTCACTTTTTACCTTATTTTCCGACTGATCGCAATATTTAAGACAAACGAAACTTCCTTCAGGAAAGTTTTAACTTTTGTTTTTTTACTTATTTACACTCAAACTTCCACGCTGTGAAAAACCAAACTTATCTTCCAAATTAAAGCACATTTAACACAATCATCCCCACTTTTTCCTTTCATTATTTTATAAATCAGAGTATGAAGAAGGAGACACCCCTGATGCCTCAAGGTTCCAGAACCATTTTTTTTTTTACCCGTTCAGCGGCACGTCTGCCGTCTGGCTTTTCTCCTTTATGAGGTGTAGAAAATTGTTAAAAACTACCCGCAAAACCCTGTGTTCTGCTTTATCTTATTGTTACCAATGAGAACCTCCCTGTATCTTTACAGGGTAACTGGGCCCTCAGCTGATGTCCTCCCTCTCACAACTCTGGAACCTAATTAATTAGTTAGGAGATGATGGTTAATGTGTAATAAAAATAATAATATACATTATATAATACAGAGCAACTTCTCACCCAGATATATTTGAAGACAAATAGTTCGGATCCAATCGGCCAGAAGCCGCAGGCGGACATGAGGACTCCCCTCCGTAAAATGGAAGTGGACTGAGAACAACTCTCAGGCTGGCCAGGCGTCCGTGTCCCATCCTGCGGTCTCCTCTGGCACGTTAGATCTTGTTCGTGACGCTAAAATTGTTGTTGAATTTTCTTATCAAAGTGGGTAGAAGTTGACTCATAACAAGAGAAAATCAGGACTTTGTCTTTATAAGTTTTATTCAAAGGCATTCAGTGTTTGAATGACTCTGTCACTGAGGTTAGTCAGTGAAACAGAGCCCTGATCAACATTTACACACAGTATTTATACCAGAACATGACAGTTTTATCTCAACTTCAAATAGTCTGTGTTTTATGACCTAGACCCTTCTTGAGTTCAGAGGTGACAAAGTTACCTAGGATCAGACCTAACTGCTCTTCCTGAGGCATCACCCTAAATGATGGGTTTTAACCATTAAACGTCTGATAATGGCTTTTACAGCTTCCTCCTCTAACACAGATGTTCTGAGGAGTGAGGGGGGGGGGGGGTTGGAAGTTAGATGGAGCAGTAAATCCAGAGCTTCACTTTTTAGTTCAGATCCTTCTTCACCATCACAGATCAGAACAATAGCCTCATTACTACAGCAAAGCTCTGATGCATCTCTTCCTCCATCCTATTATCACCCAGGAACACCAGGATAATGGAGCTGCTCCACCTTTTTTCCAGTAGAGATCCATGGCCTCAGACTCAGAGAAGGCTTTAAACACTCACTGCAGTATCTTCTGGGTTCAGATGTTTCCAACACTTCATGCAACCAGCATCATCCTGCTCTGGAAAGTCATTTATGACTTGTAAAGTAATTGTGTTTTAGCGCCCACTAGTGAATTTTCCAAAAATGTTCTCCTTGTTGTCCACAAAGAGCAGATCTTGGTGCAGCCAACAGTGGATAGGAACCAAAAACACATTGTGGTAAAATCTGGATCAAAAAGAACCTCTGATGTCTTCATGCAACAGTGATGGAGATTTTTTGACTGTGATTCAGATAAAGCATCAAAATATGAAATATGTCCAGACAGATTCACTGATCTGCACCAAACCTTTACAGATAAGGTCTGAGGAAGCACCAGGATGGATGCATGTGAAGATGCAGAGTGATGGACTCTTTAGCACCGGGTTGTTTGTAGTTTACAGACATAATGTGAGCAGAAGAAGTAATATAAACAGGGGCTGATAAATCAGTTTAAATCCAGCTCAGCCTGCACAGCTTCAGGCTGCTGCAGTAAAACAAACAGCAGAGATGTTTGTTCTCGCAGAGCCGAGGTGTGATTAGTGTTCGCTGTAGCAGCAGGAACCTTCTGACTGCTGAGAATCAAGCTCCATTAGTGAAGCTCCCACAGATTTACCCACTTAATGAAGATTACAGCCTCAACAGAAGGATGAGTTCACTGTCAGCTGGGAAAAACACATCTGGAGGACCAACACCAAACACAAACTGTGTGAGAAAATCATTGAAATTAAGTTCCTGAACGGAAGTGAACGGATGCTTAAATTTCTCTCTCTAAAGAGCAGAACCTGATGAAACCATTCCTGAAATCTGGAGCGGTTTCAGGGAGCAGCCTAAGGTGGACAGCAGTGATCTAAATTCCCTCAGTCTGCTCTGCATCAAGAACAATCACTCAGCTGGTGCACCTGAGCGCACCTGAGTGATCTGTGCTGCCATCACTCAGGATAAAACACACAACCCATGAATAGAAGCTTCAGTCCTGAATACAGCCCACGTGTGGTTCGACTCCCGGTCCAGGCACATGTGCTGCATGTCTTCCCCCTCTCTTCACCCCTTTGCTGTCAACTTACTAAGGGGAATAAAGACCACTAGTGCCTAAAAACATCATTCATCAGCAGCTGACAGAACCTCAATGAGCAGAGATTACTTTGGAGAATAATGTTCCAGCTCTAGAACACAGAGTTATTTTCACAAACAGTGCAGAAAATAAGCCTGATGGTAACCTTGTCCTGAAGCAGCTTCAGCTTCTCTTGGCTTGGAGGCCTCTGGGATGGACCATCACACTGTGGATCAGATGGATCAGTTCTCCAGATGTTTGCTGGAAAAGGAGCATCCAGCATGTTGTCAGCAGCCAGAGCTTGCAGCCAGACTCTGTCATGGTAGGAGGGTGCACCATGGTATGGGACTGTATCATTTCCACTTCTGTGATGGAAGCTTTAAAGAAAAGTCCAGCAGAGATTTTAGAGCAACACCTTCTGCCTTCAGGACCACATTTTGTCCAGGACATCCATGCCCCAAAACAATGGAAAACCACATTTCTTGGGCAAAGTTGAGGAAGAGGAGGGTACAGCTGTTAGACTGGCCTTTCCCCGGCAGAGACGATTCTATACTTCTAGGCATATTAAGATGTGTTTGCAGGACAAAATAACACCTGGAACGCTTCCTGGATATGGATAATCAGATGTAGGGGTAGAAGTATGAATATTAATAGATACCCTAACATGAAAATATTTTAGAGTCGTACTGACTGACAGGAAAAAGCTAAATGATGTTTTTCAGCTTCTCCCATCAGCCACGATCTCTCCATCGAATACAAACTGTGGAGAAGGAGCTCGTAGCGCAGAGGAGTATTTAATCGGGAGAAACAACAAATGTCTCTAGAGTTTAATAAGCAGTCAGCTGCCTGTGTTTGTGTTTCAGCAAGTTAATGACAAACCTGCAGGCATCAGGACCATTACAGGCCGGCGTGACCAGTGGCTCACTGTGATGGGCACAACTGGGAACCAGGAGGATGAGGAGGCGAGGAGGAAGAACTAATGACTAAAAGCAGAGCCAACGCTTCACTGAACACATGACATTTATCATTGGAGCCAGAGATGGAGGGAGGAGATGAAGGAGCAACGTCAGGATGAGAAACAGCTCCTGGTTTTACTGTGGTGAACCAATCAGTACCACAAGAAACCCAGAGATGTCTCATCAAACTGTTTCAGGCTCAAAATGGAATTTTAATTATGAAAATTTCATGTTCTTTGTAAGAAGTGTCACAAATCCTGACATGTTCGGTTCCAACTGCTTTGGACAGCCCTGCTTCAGAAAATACAGCTTTAACGTCTACATGACCAAAGAGCAGGAGGAAGGAAACACTCAGGCTGAACTGATACAGTTAAATTAAAGACTAACAGAACTCTGGGTCAAGCTGAGAATGAAAAACACCAAGAATTATGCGTTTAGAGACGATATGAGAGAAGATTTAATCTTAATATTTCATCTTGCATTAAACGTTGCAGGAGCACAGCAGTGGCGCAGGAGTAAAACCCACAACCCATGTTCAGAGGCCTTAGCCGTTGAGGCAGGCTGTCGCTGGTTTGAGTCCCGGTCCGTTGACCTTTGCTCCTCTGTCCACCCATTTCCTGTCAGCTCACAGTCAGAAAATGAGGAGAAAAAAAAGCCACTAGTGCTGCAGACACAGGGTCCAGAGAAGAGAAGGTTCCTGCAGGCTTCAACATGTCCTCTTGATCAACACATGTTTTGATTTCTTAAAGTGACACCATTAATGTCTAAGGAAAACCACTGCACTTGAATGCACCATGAAGCGGTGATGAGCATCTGTCAAACCCAACATCCAAAGAACAAGCCTTTTTGTAAGAGTCTGTTTCTGGTTTTAACCAGAAGGTCCAAGTGAAAGATGTTCCAGATGCTCTGGATGTTCTGGAAGGTCCAGATTTCCAGTGCCCTCATTGATGCTCAAAACATTCTGGAACTTTCGTCCAGTCCAGACTGGTCTTTTATACTCTGGATGCTTTCAGATGCTTCAGATGTTCCACACCCTCCACACTACTCAGAATCTTTTAAAAACTCACTCATGCCCCAGATGTTTCTGAAGCTCTGGACTTTCTAGAAGCTCTAGAAGACAAGACACTTTAGATATTTATGAATCTCCTCAAGCTTCAGAACATCTGGACATTGTGAACCCTTGACGTCCAGATGCTCCTGACACTTATCTGAAAACCCACAAACACATTGGATGTTCTGGGGGCTCTGAATGGTTCCAGACTCTCCAGGTGCTTCAGATTCATTGGATGAAACTGACTATCCAGTAGTTCAACGGACTCTAGATGTTTGGACCCTCAAGAAGATGTAAACATTCTGGTCTTTTCAGACAGTTCACACAGTCACTGGTGCTCCTGAACTTCTCCATGCTCCCACAGATCCAGATGCTCCAGGTGTTCTAGGTTACCTGGAAACTCCAGAACATCAAGGTTATGATGATCTTAACTGATGCTCCATATAAGTTCTAGGTGGGGTTATGGCTTATCTAGTCCTGACAGTAATCTGTGGAGTCCAGATACTCTGGATGTTTTAGATGTTCTAAAGATTTTCTAAAAGCTCATGTACGTCCAAATGCTTTGATGCTCTTGGTGTTCTGGGAGGTCTGGAAGATAAGATGCTTTTTATGTCAAAGAATCTCTGGAAGTCACTTTTTTTCTGAAAGCTTCATACAATCCAGGCAGACCCCCATGCTTCTCCAGAGGTTCATCACCCAGCTTATTTTCCCCGACTCTTTATACTCAGCAGCTAAGAAAACATTTTGGACTTCTTCTCATGTTACTTGAAAATGGCAAGGACAATTTCAGAACCTTAAGAGTCTTCAGGTTTTTATGTGATGAACCTTTTCTAAAGATTGCTTCAGGTTTCTGGATTTAGATGTTAGATGCTGACTGAGGAAGACTCTGCGTTTGGTTGATGGATCAAAATGCAGCAGATCTGAACTCTGACTGTTGGATCTTCCTTCCTGTAAATGTCTCCCAGGATGCTTTAGAAGACCGCCCCCCTCTCTGACCGTCCTGTTGCAAGTCCGCGGGCCTCAGGTTGATAAACTATGAAAAGATCAGCAGGAAACAAGAAGAAGAGGAGCTTAAAAACGGATCATTTCACTAAAACGATGGAAACAAGATCATCATCAGTCACCCCCTCCGTCCATCAGGGTGACGCCAGCAGGGCTTTATAAGAACCGGTCTCTCCCGGGACGGATCCAGTAGACCCGCCGACTCGTAGACAGACAGACAGGCAGGTGATGAAGATGTTCTCCTCCCTGAGCCTCCGCTGCCTCCTCCTGCTACTCCTCTCTCTCAGCGCCTCCATCAGCTGCTCCTCCGCCGCTCAGAGAGACTCCAAACTCCGCCTGCTGCTGCACCGGACCCCGCTGCTGAGCTCCAAACAGGTCAGAACCAATCAGAACCACTCAGATAAAAACTCCGATTTTAAATTTGAGTTTATATTCTGTTTAAAAACTCTGAAAATCCAGACTTGTCTCTGCTTTTATTATTTTATAAAAATCCGCGCGTTTATTTTCCTTTAAAATATTTTATTAAACGAAAAAGTTTCTTTCTAATTTATCTAAAGACCAAAAAAACCGAGAAGCAAACAAAACCCGCAGCTTGTAGTAATAAAACCAGTTGATTTCATCAGTTTATTACATGTGCGCGCTGATTATCAAATAAAGTGAAAAGAAACACACCATTCACAAAGAAATGATTTCAATCATTTCAGATGAGTGCATGAATATTATGTTACTGAATGAAACTTTAAATTAACATTTTTCATGAAAAAATACAAACTGGATTTCATTACTGAACATTTTATTTGATTTTGTGACAAAAGAAATTTAAAGAAATCTTCTTTGCTGTCTGGCTCTGAGATACCTGCGCTGTATTATTATTATTATTATTATTATGATTAATAAATGTACCATTTCAGCAGCTGTCTCTTTTATTTCATTCTTTATTTGACCATAAACTGACTCAGTAACATTCAGTCAGAAAGGATCAGAACCCACTGATTTCTTTCTAATAAAATTCATTTTCAGCTCAGACCCAAAATAACGGATCGGTTTGTTTAAATAAGAATATTTCATCCTGGCTCATCAAGAGAGAAAGCTTTTAATGAAACATTTATTGAGCCGAGCTGAAATTAAAAACAGTTTTTGTGTTTTATTTCAATGTGAAGCTTTAAACTGCTGGGTTCTGACTGGAGGCTGCAGAGAAACTGGGTCCAGTTAGATGGAAACAATTCAGCTCAGAGAACCTCAGATAAATGAAAACCTGTCCAATAATGTTCAACTGAACTGAGCCTTTCACAGAACCTGACCGGTTCTGAAATGAATTCAGTTCAGTCGTAATTTGACCTCACTGAAGGGAGTTTTCATGCAGAACCTCTGTGATCTCTGTCACAGAACAGATCAGAATAATGTCTGACCCAATAAATATCCGTCCATCTGTTTTCTTGATGTTTCCTTTAGAGATTCTTTGGTTCATCATGAAACCGTCAGTTTCTTCCAACACATCAGATCTTGCCTGTTCACCAAACCCAGTTCTGGATTCTGTTTCCATCAGTAAAACAAGAACCAAAGTCAAGCTAGGGATCAGGTCCAATTGCTTCCCCTTTGAACTCTGAACTTCATCTGAGGAGAACAGACTCAAGACTTAATTATTTATCCAGAAGAAAATATTTAATTTGCATTTAGTTGGCATGAAACCAGTTCTGGAAGCAAATTAGAGGCAGAAACTGAACAACCGGGTTTTCCTTCTGAGCTTCGAGGAACATCTAAAGGAACATCCATGTCCCTGAGTCCAAAACTGCCTCTGCTAGAAACCCGGAAACTGTGAAGCTTCAGGACTCAGAGGGAGAAAACCCAGAGGATTCAACAAAACAAGGTTCATTCATTCATTCATTCATTCATTCATTCATTCATTCATTCGTTCATTCATTCATTCATTCGTTCGTTCATTCATTCATTCATTCATTCGTTCATTCCTTCATTCATTCATTCATTCATTCATTCATTCATTCATTCATTTGTTCATTCATTCATTCATTCATTCATTCATTTATTCGTTCATTCATTCATTCATTTGTTCATTCGTTCATTCATTCATTCATTTGTTCATTCATTCATTCATTCATTCACACTGCCGCTCGTTCACAACAAAAACTGCTTTAATATTTCTCTGTTAGTTTGGGTCAAACTGAATTAAATCTGTAAAGATCCAGAAGAAAATTCAGGCAAAAACTTTTAAAGCTAAAAACTTTTTTGGATCAGAACCTCAGTACCTAAACTCCTCAGTCAATCGTCATTGTTTCTCATCATGATCAGAGCTCCAACAGGACCGGGTCGATTCGGGCCTCTTTAACATTAAAGCATTGTTACCACCAGCTTATGATTTGTTCCGTTTGTTCTCTTCAAACATCTCCTGGTTTATGTCGTGAAGATGTGATATTTTAAAATGAATCAAATAAATCAAACAAAACAGAATAAAACTAAATTAAATTAAATGTCTCCTGGCTGATAATTCTTCATAAAAGGTTCTTGGTTGGTTACTTTGGACCAGAAGGAACAGAACCTGAAAGAGGAGAACTCTGTCAACAGTTAACGTGGTCCAGAAGAGGCTCCAGCAGTCAGAACTGCAACATTTACAGGTTTTCTCCTTAAGTTTTTCAGGTGTGGTCAAAGGTCGGCGGGTCACATGACATTCCTCCTCTTGTTTTCTTGTTTCAGGATAATAACTTGTGCCCCCTGGTGGTTGTTCAAGCAAACAAAGTCATTTAACCCTTGCTGTGAATATTATCTCCATCCAATCATCTAAACACAACCAGGAATTTGATTTATTCTTCTCCCATTTAGGACGTCCCAACAGGGACCAAAGACCTGAAAATTTGTCTGGGTCTGATGATTGTTGATAAGATGGAGGCTTGGAGCCACCTCTGGGCTCAGAAGGTTCAGGAACATCAAAACATCTTTTTTTTTGGTTTTCACGATGCAACTTCTCAGAGCTTTACATCGCTGAAGCAAGAACTTCCAGATATGATCTAGTTGCATTCTGATCCAGGTCTGTATGTCTCCTATGTGTCTTTGCAGGACTCATCTCACTCCTTGTTGGCAGAGCTCCTCCTCTCCGATCTCCTGCAGATGGAGAACGAGGCTCTGGAGGAGGACGGGTTTGCTCTCCCTGACGGAGAACCAGAAGATATCCGTGTGGACCTGGAGCGAGCTGCCAGCAGCGGGCCGCTGCTCGCCCCCCGAGAGAGGAAGGCTGGCTGCAAGAACTTCTTCTGGAAGACCTTCACGTCCTGCTGAGCCTTCGTCATTGTCCTCCTCCTCCTCTTGATGCTGTACAGAAACTGATCTCTGGTCAGTTTGGATGAAATGTTCTGATCTTTCTGAGCTGATTCTTTCTGAATGTAAACACCATGAAACTATTTTTAACTGTTGGTTTGAATAAAATCTGTTTGAGAAACTTTTCTGTGTCTGCTGAGGAAGACGAGGGGAGGGAGCGGCCTTCATCAGGAGCTCCATGGAAACAAGGAGTGGGAGCATACCCTCTTCTCCGTGTGGAGCTAAGAACAGATCTCCTGACTTCTGTGTCTGTAGAACCTGATCAAAATCATTCAAATTACTCTAAAATTGCTCTCTGCCTTCACAAATTCTTTAACAAATGGTCATTTAAAGGGAGAAATTAAAGATGATCAATAACAGATAAAGGTGTGAAGTCAATAAAATCATGATTATCTTGAGGATGTAGAAAATGTGCATCACCAGATAGAAACAGGTCGGCTCCCAGAAGGAAGGATTGGATCTAGATGTCATCCAATCCACATCCTGAATAGTGAGGGAGGTGGAGATGATTTGATCTACAACGACCACCAGGGGGGGGCAGTGGTGAAACATCAGGCGGTAACCGGAGCGTCGGACGGACAGTCAGTCAGGGTGAAGGTCGGCAGATTCAGAGAATGCTTCAAGGCTTCAGACAGTAAAAGCAGCTCTGGTGGAGGCTGATCCCTCCAGCTGAACCAGCATGAGGGTCGGGCAGGTGTCACACTGACCCGACGCTGGAACCACCAGAGGCCATTTACTGACATTAGGAAGGTTCTGGTGGCCCAGGAAAGCTCACACCAGAAGACTTAGTGCTAATTATAGAGTGGAAGAGATGGTTTAACTCATCTTCAAGGCTTTGACCCCTCCAAAGGAGGTGAAACACCAAGCTGGTGTCTTTAGGCGCAGACTGAACACAGTGACATTAAAATCATTGGTCCTTTACTTAACTCAGTCCAAGGTCAACATACTTAAAATCCCATCTGGGTCTAAACAATAATAACAATAATAATAATAATTTAGAATTTATTGATCTCACAATGGAGAAATTATCCTCTGCATTTAACCCATCCCTTAGGGAGCAGTGGGCCGCCATCTTGTGGCACCCGGGGAGCATTCACGGGCTGACGGTACTTGTGGGCTCACCGGGACGCAAATGCCCTAACCCTAGGCCACCACTCCCCCAACAACAGGAGACTCAAATAAAAGCTGGGATGTTAGACACAAAAGAGGAAAAAGACCTGACAGGTGCACCGGGTCAGGTATATTCAGAACGTCAAACATCTGGAGACAGGCTGAAAACATCAGGTTTCTAGGATCTGTTGTAGCTGTTCCACAGTTTGGGGGTCTCAGCAATGACCACTGGCACCACTGAGATCTTGACTCTTTTTGAGCCCTTGGCTTTTCTGGAGGTTCTTGTGGTTCTTCATCTTGATGTTGCTGTTACCTGGGATTGCTACATCTATTTCTGCTTTGTCCACCACCACAATGACCGGTCGGTTAGCCATCACCTGTTTACTGGTCTGGGTCTAGACGACCCACTATTGGTGGTGTCCCCCACTTGGACTGGGGGACGACCAGCCCACTTGGCTCAGATGTTTATCTTTCTGTTTCTGCTTTTATCCAAAGTGACCTACAGATGAAGACATAACAATGCAGTTAAAATGAAATCTAACAATGAGCTACTGAGAAGGAAGACCATTAGGTTCTGTCAGAGGTCAAAGTTTAGAAACAGAAAGCAGGCATGGAGGGTAGTGCAGTAGAGGGGTTTGGTAAGTATGGGATTGGTAATGCTTTGTGGTAGACCTCCGGTCCTCCTGTGCAAAGTTCATGTGTAGCCATGATTAGTGGTCCTTCTGAGATGGTTCCTCCTGGTCCTTCTCTTGGACGCCAAGTTTCTGCTGCCTGAGTCACTCATTTAATAGATTATTATTGGAGGCTCAGGTCATATGTTGCTTAATGATGCTGCTCCTGTTTAAACACCTGAACCTTGATGGGTCCATCGCTGTAATTCAGATGTGAACCCTGGAGGAACATCATGTCCTGCAGGCAGCATCACCAAACTGAAGAAGCAGCAGTTTTTTCTCTCTACGGTGCTGATTTGATGGAGTAGCGGCGTGATGCCTGGCTTTATCCAGCATCTGAAACTGCTGCTGAGGCGCTTCTGCACTTGAACTGCAGAGATCTGCTGTAATTACTGTTTTTAATTAAATGATGGAGACACGATGGAAAAGGCATTACTAAAACCTATTAAAGTTTCACTTTAATAAAATCCTGTTCAAGCGACAGAGTTACAACAGACACAGAGCAGAGATACAGTCTGGGCACCCAGCAGTCTGCAGAGAGACAAGCTGTTCCATTGTTGAATCTGCTGTGAGGGTCTGCAACCTGAGAATAACCTCCTCCCATCAAATAAAGTTTATCTACAGCTGGAAAACCTCCTGGACTCTGCAGATAAAGCTAAAAATATAAAAGCTGGACAGTAATAAACTTCTTCTGCATTTGCTCACTTCCACACCTACTGCAGCTCTGTATCCACTCTGGTTCATCCTTCTTTCCCACAGCCTGGTTTTTATTAGCGATGTTTAAAAGCTGATTACTCTGACAGCCAGCGTCATAACTGCAGCTCACGGGAGGGACAATCAGTTCTTGACACATTTTACAAAATAAGTGAACTGAGCTTTATGATGTTCTTGTTTAATGCAAATATGTCTAAGAAAATCAGCTTTAACAGGTAAAAATTATACAGAGAGAACGTAAATATACATTGAGAGAAAAAGAGGCAGATTTCTTCTGGCGGCTTCTTTGACTGTGTGTCATACCTGCTTGTGTTTTGAGTTCTTGAGTTTGTGTTTTGTTATTTTACCTGGTCTAGTCCTTTGTTTTCTGTCTCCCTGCAACCCAAGCCCACACGTGTTCTGTGTTTCCCCCTGATTGTCTGGTCACACCTTTCATTGGTTCCCCCCTGCTGTCCAGTTTTGTATTTAAGCCTGTTTGTTTCCTTTGTTCCCGGCTGGTTCCTTATGTGTTGTTTGTGTGCACGCCTGGTACCCTGTCCGTGTCCAGCCATGAGCAATAAAGTGTCGTCTTACCTGCAAACTTCGAGCTTCAGGAGTTCTTCCCCGCATATTGGTCCAACAGAAACCCACATTATGACACTGTGACAGGATCTCGTTTAAGGATGAGGCTGAAAACCACATCTAGCCTCCTGAAATGTCTCCACTGCAAAATGAAAAGAATTAAAAAGCTAAAAATCTGCAGCTTAAACCACCTCAATTCAGCCCGCTGCAGGACAGGATTATTGCTGCAGAGTTTGTGGATTTTATTTCAAAAGTCTTTAACTTATTTTAGTTTTCTAGTTTTATTTTTCACTTGGCCTCATCTGAGGTCTCACATGCATTTGTTTTATTTCAGAGTTTGATTGTAATATATTTAAGTACCTAGATGTTCACCTGAACAATAAACCGGACTGGAGTCCTAGGATGCCCTCTGGACACAACGCAGCTGCTGGGAGATAGAAGGACTCAAGCAAAAATAACACCACTGTTGGGGAACTTCTCCCACTCCATGCATGAAGCTGCTGCAGAACTGGAGAGTTTCTTCAGTGACAGACTGCTGCATCCTAGGTGCACGAAGGAACGTAATCACAGGCTCTTCCTCCCAGCAGCTGATAAACTTTCTAACCTTCACTGGTCCCTAAAACTCAGTAAGTATTTACATCCCTGCTGATATAATCACAGTTTTTCCATTTTTGTTCATCTTTATTTGTTTCCTCATGCACTCAGTTCCACATTTCATTTAATCTGAGCATGCCATTTTTAATAACTGAACAATATTCCTTTGTTCCTATGTTGTAAATTGTTCCTTTCCTGTACAGACTACTTGTATGTTTTGTTTTTTATATTTTTTACCTTTATGTCTACCTTCTTACTTCCATTAATCTTTACCTTCCTGCTGACATCTGGATTTCCCTGCTGTGGGACAATAAAGGATATTTCTTTTCTTCTATTATTTTCTAATGTATCTTTCTTTTTCATTTTGTTGTTCATAGTTTGCCCTTTTACCTTCTCCCTCAGATTTAAAGAAACAGAGCCTTAAAGAATAGTCTTTTATGCTTTAAACTGGTTCTCAGCTCCCAGTTTGAGGCTGATGGTGTGAGTGAAGCAGCTGCTGCAGCAGATTAGCTCCTTTGTCTTAGTAACTGTTTGTTAAGAAAAGCTTTCAGCTGCAGGAGCGTGTGAGGTCACATGACCTGCTCGTTCATTCAGCAGGCAGTAATTACTCACCTGTGGACGTGGAGCTGACGTGAAGTTACGAGCTGTGGTCTCATTAGGTGAAGTCAGAGCTGCAACAGTCAGATCCTGTTATAAATCACCAGGAAGGTTTTATTTCAGCTCTGGATGTAAAACATGAGAATCATTTTAACCGAAGCTGATGTTTGTCTCTTATGTTGCTGCAAACGGAACAGCTTCTTTCTAATGTCCTCCAGAAACCTGAAGTTTTGGGTCAGAACCATTTGGAACTTTGGCAAAACCCAATTCAATCTGAAGCAAAGAGAGCCCACAGCATGCTGCTCCCACCACCATGTTTCATTATGAGGCTATGGGTTTTTTGGGCCTCAAGTCTTTTTCCCCTGTTAAGAGTCAACGCACTAATGCCTGAAATAAACAATTAACTTTGCTGGTCAGGAATCCAAACCTGCACTGTTTTTCCTCAGGCCTAAATTATTACATGAACCTTCAAAAGTTATCTACCAATCTTTTACTATTTAACAGTTTGCTCATAATCTTTTACCGTTTAATTTACCATCCAAAAATCTGCCAGAGGTTGATTTATTTTGTTCTGAAAATGGATCAAATGTATTATTGATCCCATAAGATATAAAGTGGTATTATGCTCTACGATTAAAAGCTGTTAATGTTGAATTTCAGCTTTTCTGTCTTTGTAATGTCTGAGTTAACAGCTGTTTCTCCCTGTCTCCATAGTGTCCTCTCCTTCATTAGATGTTCCTCTAAATCTGGGTTTTTCTTCTCCTCACTCTGAGCTGCACAAGTTTTAATATTCTTAGGAAATCATTTTCTAAATCCACATTAAATCCTTTGTTCTCGATTCTAAATAGTAAAGATCCTCAGATTTAAGGTATAAATTACAACATAATAAACGAGACAAAGTGTAGGAAGTGAGTGTTAAATGTCTGAATGAACGGAACAGGAAGTGCTATTATTTTGATATTTCCAGCGGGAAGTGACCTTGTAATGTAGCAGCTAGCTTAGTAGAGAGAGAAGGTAAGAGATCAGTTATGTTTATTTTGTTTCCTCAAGGACCAAAGTCATTTATTTCAGCGTTCAGTTGGAGAGACGTTCATGTGGTCATTCTCATGAAGCTACAGCTAACATGGGCAGGTTGTTATGAGCCATTAACATCCCATAATAATCCAAAAACATGGCTAATGATCAAGCTCCTTTCACAGTAAAACCGTCTGGAGCTCACAGGCCGGGTTCCTCTCACTCTTCATTACAGGAGATAAAAACTGGTGCTAAGACTCGAGTCTCTGACCACGAGTCCAAGTCAAGTTGCAGATCTTGGAGTGCGATTCGAGTCTGTCAAGATGACTGACTGGAGCGGACCCCAGAATGCAGACGGACAGGCGGATTTCCCAGTCCAGCCTTTTTCATGGTACAGGATGTGGCCTTTTGGAGTCCAGATCTGCTGGATGTGTTTAACCCGCTGGTCTGTTCTGCAGAACATATGAGGCAGATACTGAGCTTACAGTTGTGTAAATCTGGCTGTTGTTCTGCTCCTTCATGGAGGTCTTTCTAACTGAGGAAGGATTTTAATTTTCAGCGATCAGTAAAAGCTGTGACTGAACTCCACGTGTTGGAGGTGGGTCTGCAGGTGTCTTAAGTCTTCAGCAGAACATTGCCATGTCTTCACACGCAGAGCATTTCTAAAATTAACAGGAAGCTGCAGCTGCAGCCGCACAAAGAGCCCAGCAGCCAATCAGATGGCTGCGTTTCAACCGCTTTAATAATCAGTGATGAGCTTTAATTACAGCTGAAAGCTTTACTGGAACACACACTTTACCTCACTGTGTGTGTGTGTGTGTGTGTGTGTGTGTGTGTGTGTCTGAATAGCTGCTGATGCTGTTTTTCACCTTAAAAAGTCGATTCATTGGAAACAAAAAGACGACTAATCAGCTGCAAAAGGAAGTATCTCTCTCTCTCTCACTCTCTCACACACACACACACACACACACAGCGTGATAACGTCAGTCTCTCTCATAGAGGTCAAAGGTCCAGCTGCCATCAGTCAACCTCGACCAATCACAGAGTAGCTGATAAACGGCAGAAACAAAGCTGGTCACCATGGTTACGTTATCAACGGTCAGCAGATTTGAATCCAAGTCAGGCTGTCGAACCCTGGTGCATCATGGGTAGAGCGCTGTGCCCTTGGTTCCTTCTGCAGGCCGGTGATATGGAGAGTGGGCGGAGCTACATTTTAACCTAAGAAACAGAGGCTTCAGGAGAAACATTTAGTCTTTTCTGTTTCCTGCTTCCCAAAGGCTGCAAGTAGCTTCAAGGAACAAATCATTAGAGACACGAACCTTCAGACTTTCATGGTGGATACAGATCTGCAGGTAAGATGTGTTAGACTCCATCTAGCCCAAAACCATTGTTCAGAGGTGAGGTTTAAAGTTTGTCTTGGTCCTCCATGGTGGTCCATGTTTAGAGCGTAGATTCAATGTTAAAGACGCTCATTAAAATCCAGCGCAGACCTGAGCTGGAGCAGAAAAGATAACTGTCCCTGTACCTGATGGAGGGGAGGAGGTGGTTTCCTGGTGCGCAGAGAACAACCACTGCACTAATGCAGAGATGATGAAGCAGAACGCAGGCTGACTCTCTCCCGCTTTCTCTCTGTAAAAAGAACCATGAAGATGAAATAAACTGTAACAACAAAACATTGATTACCAGAGGAACATGAAAAGTTGTCAAAAGCAGAAAATAATCCACAAACAGAAAGAAACCCATCAGAATCTGTTGAGAACTTTATATAGACGGTCTTACTCCATCCAGCCTGTGAGAAGCTCAACAATCCTGATTTTTGCTTTTGCCAACAGGAGGTCACAACAGTGAGAATGACATGAAACCAGATTCATGTCAGATTCGGACAGCTGAAAATGGGAGGTTAGCAAGTCTTGGATGTTTGTGGACATGCATCATGTGAAGATCTGGTTTTATGTTGTTAAGATGCGTGGTTAACATGTGGACCAGGCCTGCAGTCATGACAATTTGAAAGAAATCAAGTTTGAAATGATGACAGAGACTCAGAGAACCTTCATCCTGAAAGACCAAACATCTAAACAGAGATTAAACCAGAGTTTCGACACAATCACACATCCACTCACAGACAGAAACACGTCTTCTTCTGTTCTTCGCTTTGATGGAAATGGCCTTCAGATGTCAGCAGGCTGTCCGTGTTTTTGTGTCAACTAAAGAAGATGAGGAGCGCTCTCTGACAGGTGAGGATGATTCAGCTTCCTGTTGCCTCCTGCAGGAGCTCAAACGTCGCCTCCATCTCTCCAAGAACAAAAACAGTGAGAGGGAGACGCTGTCACACTGAAGGTTTTCATCTGAGCTCATCTTCGTCTCTTTCAGAAACGCAGCTGCAGCTTTTCTTCTGCTGAACGACACGGTGACGATCAAGAGCTGCTCTTTCACATCAATTCCTCCTGATGCTGCCTTCAGGAAGCAGGAGAAGAAGAGGATGAAAAGTGTTGGGAAGGAGCTGATAAGCAGTTGGTGTTCCAGAGATTTTAGGATGTTTAGCGTTAGCTCTGCAAGTGTCTGATCTTCATCCTCTGCTGGAGCTGTGACTTCAGCCCAGTTTTGGTCCAAACTAAACCCAACCAGGCACTCATCACGGCCAAACATACAGCTGTCCTTTAAAGCTGTGGGGTCACAGGAGACAGGACACCGGATTTAGTTCAGGGAATGTTATCGATGCTCCTTTGTCTGGAACAGCAGAACATGATCTGCTTCACCTCCACAGTTAACCTGGAATTCAACCCCACCTTGACCTAAGAAGGAAAGTTAGGAAGGGAGATGAGGTCAAACTCTCGGTACTTCACATGCACCAGACAGCTGGTGCAGTAGAAGAGAACCAGGCACATACTTGAGATGTTTCAACCAGCCCAGCGGTTGAATTTCAACACAAGCAAGTTTCCGACCAGCCTGGACTCGCTCCAAGGATGGAAGATGGTGCTGTTCCCTCAGTCACAGACTGTTTGATGTATAGATGGTCCAAACTTTACATCATAATGAAGCTACTTGCCAATACGAAGGAAATACAGCTTTGTATATATAGAACAAAGAGGTGTGTTGAAAACAGAGCCCTGGGGTACCCCACATATTAGATCAGTAGAATGTGCCAAGGTGTGGTTTCTATGGAAGCTTCTGTTTTCATGTAATATCTAAACCAGTCGAAACACTTCCAGAGATCCCGACCAAACTAGGAAGCCCCTTTATTTAGGTGGACAGAGTCAATGGCTCCTGATCACTAATCACTGCAACTGCTCTGAACTACCCCCATGTAAACATACATACAGTAACATCAAGTTGTTTATTCAAGACAATATAATAAATGGCTATGAATGTTTCATGCTGTAGTGGTAAGATGATCAAAGTGAGAAGAAACCTAAGAAACACACAGAGCTTCAACATGGCTGCAGAAGGTAACTTCTTCTTGGCCAGCAGGGGGAAACGGTACGAAACCAAACGGTGGAGAAAAGAAGACCTCGAACCAGGAGAGAGAAGAGAGACAAAGGATGAGGGGACAGATAGAAACACTGACCAAAAACCAAGAGAAAACATTTATTGTTGAGCACAGAACCCTCTGATCCTAAGAGGGATGAGAATCACCGGTTAGACATTAGTGGGGTTAAAATTCAATATTGCCTCTTTTCCATTCATGGTACCAGCACCACACGGCTCCACTCCACTCAGCCTCACTCTACTCGGCACCAACCCGGTTGTGTTTCCATAAACTCGCTGAAGGCTGGAGTTATGGCTGGAAGCCCCGCCTCCAGCCATCAGCATCATGCTCTGTGCCGCTGTGAACCCTTCCTGTCTCATGGTTCGGTGTGACCCGACCAAACAGGAGATAAGCTTCAAGAACAAACATCCAAAGTAAAATAAACACTCACCATCACACAACAGTGATTTCGGACTTTCAGTTTGACCTGCTACAGCTGTTGGGGTTTTTAATATTTTTGTACTTACTTTAGAATTTTTGGAGCTTTTCCTGTGGCTTGTTATCAGCTGCCTTTGGAACACTTTCTCACGCTGCTGACCGCGCTCACGGCCAATCAGTGGACAGCAGTCGGCCCTGCTCAGCCCTGATGAGACCTGACAACAAGCAGGTACCAAGAAAGCCAGTACCGGGCTGGAGAAACCAGCAATGAAAACGGTCATGAAACGGGCTGAGTGGAGTGGAAAATAGAGCCCACGGAAAAGGGGCGTATGTCACAGTAAAAATACATATTATTTGTGTAAATTGATTGATTGATGGATTTTGTTTATATGACCCCTTTTTCAATTCTGACCCCTTTAAAGGTCTCTGCACCTTCTTGATGAACAAGGAGAAACTGTGACAGAATCGAAAGAGATTTTTCTGAAACCAGTTACTAAAACATCCCAACAAAGGTTACCGTCTGGGTCGGTCTTTAAAGTGAGGAAGAGGACACTTCCTTCTGGAAGACCAGAGCACACTTTGGTCTTCCTTGTCCAACATCCTGAAAGTCCTGGAGAGAGTCTGACTGGTCCATAAGCACCTCCAGGACTTGCTGCCAGTCTGCAGCTAAGCTCAGAGCTGAACAGAGCATTATCGCTGAGCTCAAGGCTGTCTGGACATGGCAGACAGCACCGTAAGGTTATCTGATGTTGGGATTATTAATCTGAGAATATTATTTAATATTTAATATTAATATTTTAATATTTTATCAAACCTAACCTCATGAACTGTGGTAAGGAATGTTGTCCAAAAGACGAAGAAGTTTGAAGAAGGTATCCACAGTGAACAAAGGGTTATCTCCGGAGCTGTAGCTGGGTGACCCGTCCTGTCCTCTGACCATATAGGTTAACACGATGATGTGGTCTCTGCTGTCTTCCTTCCAGACTGGGAGACCACGTCTTTGCAGGAGTTTCTCTCGGACACCGTTTGCTTCTGCAGGTCTCGGAAGGAAAGTCAAGCAATGCTTGTACCTTAATTTCCCCGTTCATGAATGAAAATACCGGATACACAGACAGTATTTCATTCGTACTTATCTTTGCATATGATCGATGATCGTATGAGACTCTTGGATCCAATTTGAAGAGTTCATCAGCGCGCTTGTCTCCCCTGTCCAGTCTCTTTTGAAGGCCGTGTGAAAGAGGGCGGATGTAGCAACAGCTGTGCTTTTATTTGGGTAGTGGCGTCACAGGAAGTCCGCAGTTATCCCGTTTCCTGGCTGTGCACTTTATTTTGAAAGTTCCAGAAGAGTCCGTACCGGAGTTTAATGTTGAAATCCATGGCTGTGGGTCCCAACATCCCCCCTTTTAGTTCCGAAGAATAAGATGAAGTTCACAGTCTTTGGGGCTAAACATCCGTCCTCAGCCATGAGAAAAAGGTCACTGGGTTCCTGTAGCAAGGCAGAGTTCAACAGTTCATTTTGGTTCAGAGGTTAGTGTTTGGACAGGAATGAGGCAGGTTTGGGCAGACTAACACTAAAAAAATGTTTAAAAGAGAAAAAAAACAAAAACAAAAGTCATGTAATAATTTTCCCACCATAATAATACTGCTTTTAAAACCTTAATAATTTCTGAAGTTCAAAACCATAAGAAAGAAAAAGATTAAAACAGAATATAAGGTGTTGGAAATTATTTACCATCTTCATACCTTGTTTGATAGATTTTACAGGGTTGATTCTGGACTGCAACGGCTTGCCAGGTCTTTTAGAAACGCCGTTACCTCAGTTATTACACACCTGCAGTAGAGGGTGACGCGGGAGTGGATTTTCTCTCCGGTCCCATCCCGCTCCCAGAAAAATGTCTTGTCTCATCCCAATTCCAGGCCAGCATAAAAAAAAACAAATCCTGTCCCGTTCCACTCCTGGTAAATTGACTCCCACTCCTGTCCCGCTCCCATTTTAGTTTTCTTCATTTAGTCTTTTGGTAATTTCTTTCTTTGAAGGACCAGTTAGGTCCCTGTTTTTAGCTGTAGTAAAGGCCAGTTAAAGTAAAAAGAATAATAATGAAGAAATAATAAAATATCAAACAAGGAAACAGACCATGTCTATCTTAGCTGAATAAACAAAATGTACATAATTGTATTTTACTCATTTATTAAGTGACTGTTTCCTTTGAACAATGACATCACTTTTATGTTTCAAGTTGCTGAAATTAAAGAAAAATGCACCTAGTAAGAGAACTGTACTTGGTGAACAAAAGGCCAAAAAGGCATTACCTTCATAATTTAGAAACTGTACCTCAATGGTTCACAGCCCTGGTCCTCAGGGACCTCTTCTCTGCAAGTTTTAGATGTGTGTCTGCTCCAGAACACCTGATTTAAATTCTAACATGACCTCCTATACAGGCATCAAGAATGGAGGGTCAAACTGGACAAAATTAATACAATAAAATCATCATTAAATAAATACATGTTGTTAATGTCCCATAAGTGAAGTAAATGTAACATGAAAGAAATGTAACAATAAATGTGCCATTAAATTAAAGGTACCATTTATTTATTTAATACATCATTAGAAACAATAAATGTACCATTATATCATGAAATGGACTATTATGCAATTAAATATGCCACTGAATAATTAAGTATAATTTTAAAGACGACATGACGTAATTAGTGGTACACTTAATATTTAATGATGTATTAAATAAATTGTACATTTAATGTTACATTCAATTTTTTTCTATTTCACAACATATTTATTTAATATCTTCCCTTGATGAAGCCTTTCTATACAGAGTCCGCGAGGGGACATGGGGGGGATGTTTCCTCTTTCTTTTTACGTTCTCACGCAATAGTCTTTGCGTTATTTAGCAATACTTTGTGGGATAGTTTCCAAACCAGATAACTGCAAAAATGAAACAAACACTACACCCGTTTTGAGATTTATTGAGTTTTATTTTGAAATCAGCATTAAATAAAATTATCTTCAAATCAGACTAAAAGACAGTTTTTATCCACAAGCTGTCAAACAAACTACTGAACAATAAAACTGCATGAAACCACATCTGACCCTTTATTTCCTTATTACTGCTGCATGATGGGTACTTTTTTTTGTACACCATTAGTGTTTTTGTTTTTATCGTGATTTGAACGGTTCTTCTTATCCTAAGCATTTTATCGCATTGTTTACAGCGTGTTAACCTGCATATGACAAATAAACCATATTAATGACATATCAGTGTTTGTTTTATGAGCAGTTTATCATCTGTGCTGTTGCTCCAAAATGCCGAACGCAAAAGTATTGCGTGGAGACGCAAAATAAATAAATTTCCCCATGTCCCCTCACGGGCTTCCGTACCTTACCTCTTAAATCTTTAGAGCAGCAATTTTGTTGGTCAGATGAGACTTGACACATGTTGGTACTTTTGATTTGATAAATGAAGAGATGCAGGACTGATTTAATCCAGAATCTGTCTAACAAGTGTCCCTTAATCACTGGTGAACTTGATTACAACTAAACACGTTTTATAAGCAGCAGACTGCGTGTTAAAACCGCTACATTCAACTCTCTTGAAGTTCGGTAATATTTGCGACTTTCCTGTCAGCTCTATGAGTTTAGTAGATAAGTCTTTATTTCTGACTTTACGTTACAAATCCAATTTTACCACGTCCAGTTCTCCACCTGCGTTTGTTCCCTCCATCCTGAACGCAGGTGGAAAACATCGATCAGAAGCCCTGTTGGCTTGTGGGTCGTGTAGTTCGTTTGACTCACATTATAGTATAGGCTTCTTGGAAAAAAACTACACAATGGCGGCGTCGATCCAAGTTTTTTTTTTTTTAAAGTTTATAACAAAGTCTCAGTTTTACATTTCCAAGGACAATTGATCCTAGTTTATTTCCCTCCTATTGGTTAGCTCCCGCTCCCGTCTGCTCCAGTTCATGTTTTATCCTGTACCGTGAATGGACACGTGTTTCCCACACAAGCTGAGCATATCTACGAGTCTCCTGCACGGAGAGATTCTCTGTTATGCACTACATGGTCACTTCATACTGCACGCTAACGTGGAGGTTGTGAAGAAACAAAGACTTAAAAGTGTGGTCTTCTTCAAGACCTGGAGCATAACATCCCTGAAAATAAGCCGTCTTTAAACTGTGGAAATATTCTCTGGGAGGTTCATACTGTTTTTGCATAACTGTCAAAGCATTAATAGTGGCAGCGGCTTCATCTCTGTAAACATAGTACTCTTCTCTAAGAGCCTGGCAGAGAGCTGGATAACTGTCACTAATTTCTAGAGGAAGAGTTTTTATGAACACATGAACACTCTTAGCTGTTGTTTTCCAAATAAGCCTCAGCTTCTCATGATCAGAAGGAAAACGCAAGTCAAGAAGACAATGTTCAACCTCAAGCAGATAAGCATCAATATTTGACTCCTGGCTACCTGGATCAAAAACGTCTATGTCCTTAGCAAGGAATTCAAGCTGTTTGAAACGGACACCATGCTCCCAAGGTGGACCACGTCCATCTGAGAAGTCATGCTGGTTAAGTTCATGAAATGGTGGAAGATCATGATCTAACCTCTGGGGAAGGAGACAAGTCTTCTCATGCTTTAAATGAGAGCTTTGTCATGAATGGACTCGTGCACATGGTGGTGGGTCAGGTTGGATTGAGTCACCTGAGAACCATGTGAGTCTCTCCTGGTCCCTAGGGGACACAGAGTCAGAAAGGAGAGGGGTGCCGATCAGGCTGGAAAACTGCTCCTTCTACCGAATTGGGCCACTTGTGCACGCTGAGTCTGGCACTCGGTCATCTTGGTGGTTGTTCACTGAAAAGGGATTTGGCCGGACACCACTGGAGACCTGACTTTCAACACTTTTGTTAAGGTCTGTGGAAGTAAGTTGAACACTTGGATTAAATTTAGGAGAGGAGACTCTGACCTAGGTGCTGGAGGTCTGCTGTCTGAGTCTGCCCCCTGCTGTGGCTGCTGGGAGTGAAAATTCAAATCCGGTACCTGAACGGTGGGGGTGTGTTCCCCCCTTTGGGATGAAGCTTTCTTGAGCTCATCTGCTTTCAGGTCCACTAACTTTGCTTCAGCTTTCTCCATCCTCTCCTCAGCTTTTGAGAGCTCAAGCTTTGCAGCATTTTCTCTTTGAAGAGCCATCTGGTGGCCAGTCTGTAACTGAAGATATCTTTTAGCTTCTAGTTGTGTTCAAATAATATTTGGGTCTGTTAAGGGTTGTCCTGTGAATACCAGCCCAGTAAGGCGATGGTATTAGGACAAAATAGAAAGGTGTGAGACGAGCTCTGACATTATTGAACAGCATAAACTCTGCACATATATGGAATAAATTCACACAATTTCTTAAAATACAAGAATTTATTAACAAAAATAAGTCAACTCAAAGTAAAACATATTTCAATCAACAAACTCTTTACTTTGCTAAAACAATCCAACTAAACTACCAAACAGAATTAAAGAATAATGAAGACTAATGGACTATGTACAATATAAACAAGTTGATTAAAGATGATTGATAATTATGACCAAAAGAGTGATGCAACATTACCATGCAATGTTTATGTTTGAGAACCAAGGATTATCTTGAAGAATCTGGAAATGAAGTTAAGTTAGTCTTGGAACCAACTTAGACAATAATCAGCAAACGTTTAGACAACCATTCACAATGAAACATCAGATAAAATATTATTTTAATAAAATAATATTTTAAAGAATGATCTGCTGAATAAAACCAACCTTCTAGATGACTAATTCTTAACGCGGTCTAATTAACTGCCTTTATTTATTAAAATAATATTTGAAGAAATATTATTAAGGAAATATTTTGGAAAAGAGACAAATCTTTCTGGAGAAATGAGGCTTAATGGTGTTTACTTAGTTATCAGATTTAGTAAATGATGTTTAGGAACTATTATTCACTAGATTGAAAACCAACAACCTTTCTGTTAAATACTCTTTAGTAGCAACCACGTGTTCTTACTGGTTAGCGTTGAGCTAACAAAGAAGCTAATAGCTTAGCACCAGAATCAACACATACATTTAAAATACCAGGGTAATAAAAGGGTTAAAATGCATAAGCGCGGACGACACGTTATGATCAATGTTCTGTTTAAAATCACCCTTTAAATAAAGTTTGATTTAACTTTAAAAACACACAAAGAACACAAACAGGGCACCTGTGCTGCAGATAGCCTGCTAGCACCAAGATAAATAAGTTCAAGACAAACAAAAACTTGATAAAAATGAAAAACGTTTAGATCATTTCAATCCAAATCTTTCTATTATTTTTCTGCCCAAACCCTTAACCTCATGAACCATGGTGAGGAAATGTTGTCCAAAAGACGAAGAAGTTTGAAGAAGGTATCCACAGTGAACAAAGGGTTATCTCCAGAGCTGTAGCTGGGTGACCCGTCCTGTCCTCTGACCTCACAGGTTAACACGGTGATGTGGTCTCTGCTGTCTTCCTTCCAGACTGGGAGACCACATCTTTGCAGGAGTTTCTCTCGGACACCGTTTGCTTCTGCAGGTCTCGGAAGGAAAGTCAAGCAATGCTTGTACCTTAATTTCCCCGTTCATGAATGAAAATACCAGAAACACAGACAGTATTTCATTCGTACTTATCTTTGCATATAATCGATGATCGTATGAGACTCTTGGATCCAATTTGAAGAGTTCATCAGCGCGCTTGTCTCCCCTGTCCAGTCTCTTTTGAAGGCCGTGTGAAAGAGGGCGGATGTAGCAACAGCTGTGCTTTTATTTGCGTAATGGCGTCACAGGAAGTCCGCAGTTATCCCGTTTCCTGGCTGTGCCGGAAGAAGGTTAATGCACTTTATTTTGAAAGTTCCAGAAGAGTTTGTACCGGAGTTTAATGTTGAAATCCATGGCTGTGGGCCAACACTGATGTTTCTGGACCTTGAAACACATCTCAGCCTGAACAGCAGCAGGAGGAGCGGGAGAAACTGCAGGCTGCGGTTTCTACAAGCAGAAGACAAACCATCTAAAGGTCCAATGAGAGCTAAGCTGAAATACTGATTACGGTATTGGTGTTGAGCAAAGAGGTCCGCTTGGGTCTGTGGGTTGGTTCTGTTCAACCAGAGGTTCTACTGACTTCTATCTTCTATCCTTATTTCTTTATTTGCTGCATTTATTCCTCGCTGTTTGCTTTGAGCTCCAGAGACCTTTGTTCTCTTTGTGGTGTCTCCATGACCTGAGATCAGTCTTCACCAGGAGAAGACAGCAGACTTCAGACTGGTGGTGGAGAACTGCAGTTAGCTTCCTGTGAAGAACGATGATGTTTCCATCAGAGCAGACTGAGATCCTTCTGAGGATGAGGAGGATTATTATTTCTGTTTCAGGTGAACGAAGTTGGCTCAGATTCACCTGAAGAGTCTAGAACCTTCCAGACTGAAAAGAGGGAGAAGGTCTTTGACTGTGCTGTAGGTCTGTAACCAGCAGGGGGAGGTGTAAAGCAACTTTTTATTTAAATCCATTTTTAGAGCCTGTTCTTGAAGACCTGTGTGATGTTGAGAGGTTCTGACTTTAGTTGCATGAAAGCATCAGACTGAATGACTTTCTCAGGAGCCATGAAGCTTCCTAACAGGTGGATTTCCTCTCCTTGAGTCAGATTTCAGACATTTCACCAGCTGTCAGATCCAGGACCAACAAACTGTTACCACTTGAACTGGTCCATTTAAACCCAGCAGGAAGTTGCCCTGATGTTCCTCAACAGTTTGGGACAATCTGGGCCGGACTGAAGGAAAACTGCAGACTGTTCTGATAAATCTATCATGTGTGGGTTTAAAGTGGACCACATTCATGGTTCTGGGTTTCTGTCTCCAAGCTTTAAATTGATCCAGCTCTGATCCCCAGTCAATCAACCAATCATCCAAGTTATCCTGGATCAGCTCTGATCAGCAGGTCAAGTACAGAAAAAAAATCCAACTGATTAAATCTGAAAACTCCCACGATGTTTCTGTCAGTAAATGCATCAACAGGCAGCATGATCTCTGCTGCTCTCTGAGGAAGCATGCTTTGGGAATGGGAATAATCCTGTAATTCCTTTACTTTCTGTTGGATCCCAAACTTCTGTGTCTTTTAAGGAACCCACAGCTGTTTGTTTTTTTTGCTTTTAACCTAAATGTTTGTTAGATTAACAGGATTAGTCAGTCTGAATCTGTAGGTCAGACCGCTTAGGGACGTAGAAACCTGCATCCATCAGGGAAGTCTTTATTGGTGGAGCTCCCGTCAAAAATCAGTAGTCATTTCCTCTCGAATCATTATTCCCCATCTGTTAGCTGATTAAACTTTGCTCACATTTCTCCTGTTGCTGAACCGGTCTGCAGAGCTGCACCTGTTCCAGGTGACAGGAAGCAGGAAGCAAACAGCTCTGACATGTGTGCAGACTGTTTCAGGAAACATTTCTGAAATGTTCCAGCAGAATATGGTGAGAGTCAGTCCATAAAAGCTGCTCAGCTCTGAGCAGAACTTAGCAGAACTTTTGCTTCTAACCAGCAGAGAAAGATGCAACCTGCCCAAAAGATTTCTATGGCTCCTAATGACCAGCTGCAGATCTGCTGAAACTCACAGAGGAGTTCACAGATGTCCTCTTCAGGCTCATCCTGTTCTTCTCCAAGAAATCCAGACAGAACCGGACCTTACGAAGGCAGAGCTCCAAGAATCGTTCTGGTTCAAGCTTAGCTTCTAATGTTTGTCTTTTTGATGGGTCTATGAGAGCCTCATACCTGACTAAACCAAAACTAGGCTGCATGGTACAGCTGGCAGTACTGCTGCCTTATAGCAAAAAGGTTGCAAGTTCAAATCCCTGCCAAGGCCCGTTCTGTGTGTTTTCTCTTTCTCTGTGTCCCTACGATGGACCCTGTCCAGGTTCTACACTGCCTCTTGCCCACTGGCAGCTGGAGATAGGCACCAGTGACCCTGCAGTCCAGCCAAGGTTAAGGGTCAGAGTTAATACAAGCAGAATAGCTTCAGGACATCATCAAATCAAATTAGAGTAAAACAGGAGTAACTCCAGGATGGAGTCAGAAATATAGATCTATGTAGATATATTTTAGGCATAAGAATGAATAAGATTAACAACCATGATAAAATGACAATAATGTCAGGAATAAACCTTGGCCCAGACAACCCCTGCATAGAGGTTCTGATGATGATCAGTTAATCAATGCATCTGATCAGTAACATGACTCTAACTGACCCGGATCATCTGGGACCAGAACAGATAGACTCAGTTTTCCCCTCCAGCTTCAGCAGGTTGGTTTGTTTTTATCATAGATAGATAGATAGATAGATAGATAGATAGATAGATAGATAGATAGATAGATAGATAGATAGATAGATAGATAGATAGATAGATAGATAGATAGATAGATAGATAGATAGATAGATAGATAGATAGATAGATAGATAGATAGATAGATAGATAGATAGATAGATGTGGGAGCTGGAGGAGGTGACGTAGGCTGTGTGATGACGTCAGTCTCCGTGTGTCTCGGGGTGTGTTTGTTTGTGAGAGGAAGCGGCTGGTTGGATGTTGGGCGGGGTCTGAGGAGTCACGGAGAGGCAGAGGGAGAGGAGAGACCAGAAACACGTCCTGATCCCGGTCCTGATCCAGATTCTGCTCCCGGTCCTGATCCAGCTGCAGCGCGCACTACCCGAGCAGGACATACCGAACCACAAGACAGGCGGACAGCCGGGAGGATGGGCCGGCTGTAGCGCGCTGCTTTCGGGCTCGGAGCTCCAGGATGAGCGTAGCGCTGCAGGACCTCCGGAACACCGTGAGAACACGCACACACACTGAAACACGCACACACACTGAAACACGCACACACACTGAAACACGCACACACACTGAAACACGCACACACACTGAAACACGCACACACACTGAAACACGCACACACACTGAAACACGCACACATGCCCGCAGCATGCGCGCAGCCGGCCGCGTGACCGTCACAGCCCACGCGCTGATGATGCTGATCAGCTGTCAGTCACTGTGATTGATTCGGGCGGAGCTTCCGGCCTGTAATCACTTTCCTGCTGACGTCACGGATCAGCCCGATGATGTCTGATCAGAGCTTCGTTCTGCAGGTCAGATCAGAATTTGACCTTTGCAGCAGATTCCAGATGATGCTGAGATATTTGATGTTTCTGCAGGAACAGTGGACTGGTTCTGGTTGGAACATGAAGCTGCAATATTGTGTCAAAGAAATCAGACACATATGATGAATTTTTTACCTGCAGTCAGTCTGAATCTGGAGGAGATTCTCTGAGGAAGTCCACCTTTAATAAGAATAATGGGCGAGTGTTTGAGGGAGGCTCTGAAACAAACATGTTGGACTGGTTTAAATCTGACCTGAAATTCCCAGTCTGCTGGCAGGAAGCTGTAATTCATGCAGAACGTCACCAAGTCTGAGGTTGGAGTTTTAAAAAGAGGGTGATATCCTCACACAGAGCCTTGTGGTTCTCCATGAATATCAGACCCAACGATTCACATGTATATCATCTAAAGGTAGCTGAGAATGGACCTAAACATTACTGGGTTTAATTCTAGGTCACCCCCCACCCTCCTCTTATTTAAAAAAAAATTGTGCATTAAGTAAATGACCATGGAAAGTCAGTAAAACCTGTAAATAATCTGGAACAAACTTAGTTCTGCTGTATTTAATAAACATCAACAGTTTTTATGAAATACAGAGAACAGAATCATTGCTTCTTTCTGTTGCTCTTCTGTTTACATTTATTGTCATTACAAGCAGGAAATCATCTGTTAAAGTAAATATTTTATATCAATGCTTTTATGCAACAGTTTATATAACAGTGATATTAATGTTGGATGTATTTCATGTTGTTTAAACATGAAGCTTCTGTCCTGCTGCTGCTTTGTTTGTGTCTGTATAACATCAGAGCTGCAGATCAGCTCCAGCAGATTGGTCTGGCTTTCAGTTTCTGTACAGTTCTGATCCTCACCAGTAAAACCGGACCTTGGATCTGTCTGTGCTTCTAAACAGATGGCTGCCGCTTTGGCAGAACGTTCTGTACTGTTTTGTGAATCGTGTCTCTGATGCTGTCAGAGCTTCGGATCTTCTGTGCTTCTCTTTTTTGGTGCAAAGAACCAAAAGGTGAAACTTTGGGTCTGCAGCTCAGGAACTGAAAGCATCCTGAACTCAGTTTCATCGACACTGTTGGTTTCTGAGGCAGACGCAACAATTAGGGAAAGGTGAAGGCTGTAGCCTGGGGCCCCAACATACCAGGGGCCCAATGAAATTCACCATAAACTTACAGCGAGGATTTAATTGTTTTAATCATGTTATTAAGACGTTAATAAGCGTGTTTTTAAAGAGATAAACAATGGTGGACCTGTTGCTCCCGGCAACAACCGTTGTGTTGCACCATAAAAAAGCTGCAAATATGGCAAGCTGTTTTATCATATAGTAGACATTTCCATAATTCTGTTTTACCAAGTGAGAAATAACATTTGAAAAGCCAGAGTCCAGTTTGAACTCAGAAGGAAGGAATTCTGGATGTTTGGCGTTCACAAGGCTGTTGATGGAATCGTTTTAATTTTAACTAGTTGGAAAGAGTTTTAGATTTATTTACGTTTAGTTCTGAAATTAAAAAGCCATTTTCTCGGGAGGGGGGCGTTATTAAAGCTATCAAAAATATTATTAGAGACAAGAGTGTGGTCTGATTATTTTTGCAGCTACTAAATAAAAGTACATTAAAACAATTCTACGCAGTTATCTGTTTCGGTTCAGGTTTTCAGCCTTGAAGATCAGTTATCTACAGAAATGTGTGAATAAAACCCTTAAAGACGACTGAGAAGGAAGCAAATTAAAAGAAATTGACTGGCTGGGAGCAAGTTGACAGATAAGAGCTGCTCACATCAATAAGTAACAACACGCCACAAGCAGGTTAAAGATAGGAAGGGCCCAATGCTTGTGTTTGGCCCCCGTGTGACAGCATTGGCAGGGATTTTCAGCTCCTGGTTCTGCTTGGAAACAGTTTGCAGATTCTGATCATATCTTTGGATGAATTAACACATGTGTCTGCAGGCAGTTTACAGCTTTAATCCGAGCCTAACTGGGTCGGTCACTTTTAGGAAATTAGAACTAAGGTTCTGTTCCCTGGGAGACGTCCTGAGCCATCAGGAGGAAGTTGTTTTAACAGAAGCCTGAGGAGACGAGTTCAGGGGTCAGACAAACCTCCTACTTTAAGCTGATCCTTGTAAGAAGGAAGAAACCAGCAGCTTCAGCTGATGAAGATGTGGTGAAGATAAAGATTTCCTCCAATAGATCTTATTCTTCCTGCAGTTTTTTCTCCCACTAAACTTTCCCAGCAGCAGAATTGGGATTCGATCATCAGAGGCTGAAGCTCTCATCTCATCATGACCACAAACGACGTGGAGAAATACACTGTCCATCATCCTCAAACACTGGCAGCTGTGTGTGTGTGTGTGTGTGTGTGTGTGTGTGTGTGTGTGTGTGTGTGTGTGTGTGTGTGTGTGTGTGGGTTGGGCAGGGTTTACCGTTTCCTGTCTGCAGCTCTGTGACTTCCTGTCTTAAGACGCCCAGTTTCCATCCCAGCAACAACACGCAGTAAGAAGCGACCGCCTGCCTCCGTCACCGCTGCCCACATCTGACCTTCATCACCTTCAGCCTTCTCATCTTCATCTTTAAGGGCTGAAATTCCAGCTCATCCATCTTCTCATCAACCAGAACATCTCAGTTTTCAGTCAGAGTCGCTTCCATCCCAGATTGTGGGTTTGCCATCTCTGTCCTGATGCTGAGCTGAGCGGGGACGGATCCGAGCTCAGCCTGTTTGGGTTAACTGGTCCTATGGATGAACATCTGGGTCGGATTAGTGTGAGGCTCAGAACTCAGAGGAACAGAACCAGGAATAAGAAATGTTCAGTTTGTCGTCTTTTAGGATATCAGTTCTGCTTCCTGAGGTCTGAGTGAAACATCTGCTGACTAAAGCTCACAGGATCTTCCAGGCTGCAAAGACCAGATCTTCCTGAAGATGTTTACTGCACCAAAAGTTTTCACACCTCTTAAACCCTTTTTAGATTCTGACCCATTACAACCACAAACGTTTGGATTTTATTTGCAAACACAAAATGGTGCAAAACAGTGAAGTGGACGGAAACAATGTTTTCAACACGTCTTACAGATAAAAATCTGTAGAGTCTGTAGAACCTCCTCTGGCAGGTCCACCTGCAGCTGTTCTAAGGTCTGTCTCAACCAGCTTCAAACATCTACAGACTGAAGATGTTCTCTGTTCTTCTTTGTAAACAGAAGCTTAGTCAAATCGATGGAGAACATCAATGAAAAGGTCTTGTCACAGTTTCTAGTTGGATTTAGACCTGGACTTTGACTAGGCCATTCTAACACATGAATCTGCTTTGATCTGAATCATCCACTGTATCTCTGGTTGTCCTGTTGGAAGGTGAACCTCCACCCAGTCCAAGGTCTTCTGCAGCCTCCAATAGGGTTTATTCTAGGATTGTCCTGGTTTCAGCTCCATCCATCTTCCATCCAGTCTGACCGGCATCCCCACAGCATGATGCTGCCAACACTGTTTTGCATGTAGACCGAAAAGACAGACTCCTCCAAGCAGAGCATCTTCTTCCACATGTGTGCTTCGTCTCCTTTAGGGTTGAAACTGAAAACAGAACTTCTTCTTTCTTTCAACAACGTTTTTTTATTTCTTGTCACGTTTCCATGAAGGACAGGTTTTTGTGAAGTTCTCATCAAATAGTTTTCGTATTAACAGCTTTTCCCACCTGAGCTGTGGATCTCTGCAGCTCCTCCAGAGTTACCATGAGCCTTTTGGATGCTTCTCTGATTAATGCTCTCCATACTCAGTTTAGGTGGACGTTCATGTCTTGGTAGGTCTGCAGGTGGTCCATCTTCTCTCCATGTTCAGATGATGGGTTGATCAGAGCTCTGGGAGATGTTCAAAGATTGGGATGTGGTTGTAGAACCTAACCCTGCTTTAAACTGAACCAGAACTTTCTCCCCAACCTGTGCTGTGTTCCTTGGTCTTCATGATGCTGATTGTTCTACAACAAGCCTTCAGAGAGTAGCTGCAGTTAGACCCAGATTAAATTACACACAGGACTCATTAGGTGATGAATGAAGACAGTTAGTCGTATTTAGGGGAATCAGGATGAAAATGATCTGAATATGAATTAATTTTTCAGATTCCTAATTATACAAAATGTAGAAAACTGGTGTTGGTTTCGTTCTGTGGGAAAGTGCTGGTCAGTTCGCAGTGCTTCTCCAAACAGTTTTCTACATGTTATGCGACTCTGTGAGCGCTCCTGGTCATGTGACTGCCGATGAGGATTTGCTGTGGAAAACAGAAGCTTTCCGATTTCCGAGGTCCAGTGAATGCACCAGGATAGAAGCTGGATCAATAACAGGAGGCTTGGTGTTACCAGAGGCACCAAACACATCCTGCATCATCCATTCATGTTTTGAACCTTTCTGCTGTGATTCATTCCCCTCAGGACCAACATTAATACCTTCTTAATGCCCCCATCAGGTCAGGAGGTTAATGTGTTCCTCACAGTGGGAGCTGCAGATGGAGCATTCCCTAGAGTTCCTGCTAATTAAAGTCTTTGTTCCCAGCAGGAAATGAAACTTCCTGAAATGATGCTTGGTGACATGTTAAGAGGCAGAAAAGTCCAGTTGTTTTGGACTTTCAGCGTCAGCAGATATTAGTGAAACCTTTCAGAAAACCAGTCGTTTCTGGTGAAACAGCTTCTCCACAGTCAGATCATTGGCTGAAGAGATGGAAATGAGCCACAGGGGAGGTTTTCTGAACGAATGTTGAGTCTCTGACTAAAATTTCCAGGATATGAACCGAACATTAATGACCAGCATGGTACTGGGACCAGTTTAATCAGGAACTTTGGAGCAGGAGGGAAACATAAACTGATGATTGTCACCAATAAACTTAAAATCTAATAAAACTTTGGATGCTTCTGGTGACGGTATTAAAACTCATCTCCATCAGTTTTGGAAAGAGCAAAATATTTCCCAGCGTCGCAGTTTGGAGCACCACGGGATCCATTCCTGATCCATTTCTGCTCCACATCACGGACCTGTCTTACTGAACCGGTTCTGTGATCACAGCTTTAGAAGACTCTTGATCAGATCTGCGGATTAAACCTTTAGAACCGCTGGACTTAGCTGCACAGAACCAACAGTTTATTCATGAGGAGATACATGGAAGCAATCAGCGTTCTCTCAGACTGTGCAGGAACGGCTCTCCACTGATGGAGCTCCTCTTCTTATCAGTACATACACCATATAACCAGAGGTTTGTCTGCCTTCACAAGCACACCAGAACTTTAATGACATCCTACTGTTAATCCATAGGATTAAACATGATTTTGGCCCATCTTTTGCAGCTATAACAGCTTCAGCGCTTCAGGGAAGGCTTTCCACTATGTTTAGATCTGTGTTTACAGGAATTTCTGACCATTCTACCTGAAGAGCATTTCTGAGGTCAGACACTGATGTTGGACAACAACGTCTGTCTCGCTGTCTCTTCTCAAATTCATCCCTAAGGTGTTCTATCAGGTATAGGTCAGGAGTCTGTGAACTTCTTCCACACCAAACTCACTTATTCATGAGCATGAAAGAGTCCAAAATGTCTTGGTTTGCTGAAGCTTTAAAAGTTCCTTTCATTAGGACCACAGCACAGTTGACATGACAACTTGGAAAACGGGATGTTTTTTCCCGTTTCTGTTAACACGTCTGACAACATGACAACGTTTTAATTACAATCTTTGTTCACACGGCAACAGTAGAGACATGGTGTAATTCCCCCGCTACGCCACTAGTAGGTGGTATGGTCTTTAAAACAACATGCGGAGACACTTCCTGCTTACAAAACGGTGGAGAAAATGAGCACTTTGTTGGAAACCGTCATTAGATTCAGCAGCAGAACCACAAAGTACTCCGCAATGAGGATAAAGTCCTGCCAACTCGTTCAGAATTTCTGGTTCTGGTGATGACCTTCATGGAACTCCTCTGAGCTGTGCCTGTGGTTTCTATCTTTGTTTTCCTGGCATTGACATGTTGGACCCGTCTTGGTTTTTAGGGAACCGTGTGTCATTGAGTGAAACATGTTCTGTCTGCAGTAGATTTTGTCCTCATGAAGACGAGATGAAGTAAAATCCACATCTCAGACAGAACTGGACCTGAAAGCAATCAACCCACCAAATGTTGCTTCAGAGCCAGCTTAAGTTTTTGCAGCTTTGGTTTCTGCAGATGTTTTGAATCAGAACATGTTGGACCCTCCACGGTTCCGTCTCTGTTGGTGTCTCAGAGCAGCAGGATTTTGATGAACAGTTTTTGGGAGCTTCCTGCTCAGACTGGCTGTTTGGTGTTTCCTCTGCTGAAAGATGAGGCTGGTCTTCCTGCTGGTGTCTTCTGAGTGTTTCTGTCTCAGGTCAGAGTACGGAGGCTGGCAGGGGACACAAGAGCAGACAGACAGATGTTATATAAGCTGCAGTGAACTTCATTAGAGCTGAATGGGGATGATTCACACACATTATCCAATAACACACACACACAATGACATCAGCCTCCACAGGGAGATACAACACACACTCCAGTCTCCTGGCAACCTGATCGCCGACCTCCCCCCTGCGTGCGTCATCAATTAAAGAGAACAGAGCGGGACGAGAGACACTGAGGGGGACAGAGAGAGAGAGCGAGACAGGTTTCAGTGCGGGTCCTGAGGAAGGAAACAGTTGGAAACCTTTTGTTTCCTGCAGGACACCGACACTCTGCAAGCCAACGGGAAGCTCCGACACTCCGAGACTGACCTGCTGCAGAGGCACGCTCTGCAAACAGCCGCTGAAGCCTCCTGAGCTCAGGAGACAAACATCTTCAGAGCTTCAGTTTAACAGAATCAGCTGTTCATACAAACATCATGTTGGACTGGATTTAAAGCTCAGGAAGACCCACAAAATTCAGTTATTTTAGCATGCTTGAATGTAAATAAACTGCTGATTACTCAACCAGAACACAGGGTTTGACTGGGTGGACTTACAGTATATTGAGCTTAAAGGAATGGTGCTTGGGTTATGGCCCCTGACCTCACCTGCCATCCAAGACTTCCTTTATTTACATCCCATAATATGCAGAGGTGGGCAGTTCCAGCCTTTTATGCACTGAATCAAATATCCAACTGATCTCCTGTCACCCAGTTCTACAGGAGTTTGCTAACTCCATCATTTACGACTGGTGTGTTTAAGCAAGAAAACATCTAAACCATGCAGAACCTCGGCTCTCAAGGACTGGACGGGCCCACCTCAGTCCATTCTTCGCTTCATCATTCCACAGAGGCCAGCTTATCAAGAGCGCACTCAGTAGACAACCAGACCTTATCCTAGAGTGGAAATAATATATACTGCAAATTAAATATATTAGAGTAAAATATATGTTTTGAGCATTAAACGGCTGAAGTTTTCCAGTTTCCAGCAGCTGTTCACTTACCAACAGAACGCCCAGCAAGGCCCGCTCACTTAGAGCTCCTCAGTCAGTCAGTCATTTTCTACTGCTTATTCCATAGTGGGTCGTGGGGGAGCTGGTGCCTATCTCCAGCAGTCTATGGGTGAGAGGTGGGGTACACCCTGGACAGGTTGCCAGTCCATCGCAGGGCAACACACAAACAACCACACACACTCATTCATACACCTAAGGACAATTTAGAGAGACCAATTAACCTAACAGGCATGTCTTTGGACTGAGGGAGGAAGCCAGAGTACCCGGTGAGAACCCCTGCATGCACAGGGAGAACATGCAAACTCCATGCAGAAAGACCCCTGGTGGGGAATTGAACCCAGGACCTTCTTGCTGCAAGGCAACAGTGCTACTAACTGCACCACCGTGCAGCCCACTTAGAGCTCCTCTGGTGAGAAAATAAAGTGCTGAATGTTGTCCAGGATTTGGATGGAAAAACATAAGAACTGATGATAGAAAACTGATACTTGATCGTGTTTAATAAAGGTAAACTTAAATCCCCTCTGTAACATTTTACTGCAGGATTCTTCTAGTTTTTCTTTTAGTCTCAATAAAGGTTCAAATTCAGTTTTATTTGCCATGTATGACAATAATAAAGTTCTGTGCTATTTTCTCAGCTTGAAAGGATTCCTGTGAGTTCCCTGAAGGAGTTTTGGCTTTCATGGCGCTCTGATTTTACCGCCCTGCATCAGTAGTGGATTATTGTCAGAATGTGACACACAGGCTTCTCCTGGAACCACTGATAAAACATAGTGTAGATGTCAGGTAAAATGTTTCAGGTTATGAGGATCAAACATTTTATCTGCTGGGAATCCTCACGGACCCGTCCTGCAGCAGTGAGAATAAACCCGCTTCACACTGAGAGCTGGTATCAGATGAAACGTTGCCATCCCAGAGGAGCGGTCCACCTTTCAGTCTGATCCAAACAGACAGCAGTTCGATGCAGACAGCAGGCGGGAAAACACCTGACCCGTTGATGTCAGAACCTTCCTTTCGATTTTCTCATAGAAAGCTGAGCAGAACCTGAAGTAAAGCGTTGTGTCTGAGTTCAGCGAGGACATAGTTTCTGTCCCGCTGCTCATCATGTGATGGACCTCCACTGATCAGGGATCTGTTTGTCTTTCTGCAGATGTCCAGCTACAAGCGAGCTACGCTGGAGGAGGAGGAGGGCTCGGACACTCCGGCTGAGGCGGCCTCGTCTCCTGACAGAGTGGAGGTCAGTGAACGCACCGCACACACAACCACTAGCCAAACTTCAGGGGGTCCTTTAAGTGTTCCCAGGTGAAGTCCTGACCTGTGATGGATTAAAGTTCCAGGACAGAGAGGGGCCTCAGAGAGAAAGCACAGCAAGGGGCCCCTCAGTCTGGGGCCATTGCCACCAACACAGAGCAGCAGGAGGTCTGGAGCTCTGCCAGCTTTTAAACGTTCCTGGAAACAACTGAGATTTGAGGAGCACAAGGAGGCTCTGTAACAAAAGAATAACTAGATTATGAATTCATGCTGTGTTGAAATCCTAATAACACCAAAACAGGCATTTAATTTTAACCTGGAGTTTGTCCCAACTTTAACACATGTTGGACAATCAGTCACCCATCAACAGAGGCTGTAAAATTAAAAGTTGGGTTCGAGTTTGTGTAATATAGTTTTTATAGTCTATCTTTCACACAAGTTTTTTGTGACCATTTTTAGGCTGCGGTTCATCCAGAAGTGCAGTTAAAATATTTATTTAATTCAGTTGTGCTTTGCTCATTTATCAAATAGAACTTACTAAAAGTCTTAAACTTTTAAAATAGAAAAATGAGAATAATTTGAAATAAAAATGTGAAGGAACTCGGTCCTGATCCAACCTTCATTTCCCACTTCTCACCAGATCTTCCTTTTTAAGTCTTATTCGGTACTTTTTCTGACTTGAAATGTATTTTAAAGGTTATTTGTGGAGTTTTGCTCCTTGTTTCACTCATCTTAGCTCTCTGGTATCGGACGACAACATCATGATGAAACTGGACAAGTGGAGGATCAGAAGAAGTTTCAGGCCTACAGAACTCTCTCCAGCAGATTAACAATATCTAAAAAGTCTTTTAGCAAAGACCTAAAAGTTTTGATAAAAGATGCAGTTGATAGAAGATTAAAATGAAAGAACCAGGAGAAGAGATACCAGGTTCATCACCAAAAAGACTGGGAATCTGGTTTCCTAACGTTAAAACATAAACTGTAGATAAAAGTTCAATATTTGTAAAGATTAAAAACTCACAAAGATGGTCTTGTGGTTGGATTTTGTCATTTTTTACAAGTTATAAGCTAACAGAGTCATAGTTTTATAGCTTTGTGCTAAACTATGCTAAAATAAGGTAAAACAAGATAAGCTAACATAGGTGAAACGAAGAAGTTAGAAGAGGTAAGATATGACCGGGTTAAACAAGCTAAACTAAACTAAGATCACTTAAGCTACACTAGGGTATAATGAACTGAGACTAAACTAAACTAAGGGCAGCTAGGGTCGACTAAATTAGTTAAGCTACTAAAACAAGGTAAGTCCAAAACATGAAATAAAGATAAACTGATAAGATTATCATAGCAAAGTTAAGCTACACTAACAAGCTACAACAAGCTAAAATAAACTAAGCTAACCTGACTTAAACTAAATTAAGGTAAGAAAAGGTTGACTAAATTGGTTTAGCTAAACTGAGCTAAAATGTGAGTTAAAATAAATGGAACTAAACTAATATAAGATAATCACAGATAAGTGAAGCTTAACTAAGCTACACCAAGCTAAAATCAGCTAAGCTAAAGTAACCTAAGCTAATTTGTAGATAAAACACATTTTAAAAAGTAGTTACAAATTCTTCAAAATAAAAATTAAGATATAATAAGTCAAACCAAATTAGATCAATAAGTTAAACTAGATTTGGTTTGTTTTAATTGAATAGCCTAGTTTGTACTTTGATGGTTTATTTGAAACTCTTCCTCCAGACTCTGGCAGTCTGAGAGTGTTGGCCATAATATCTCCATTACAAAACATTCATAAATGATTTTTAATTGGTGTGTTGTGTAATATTCTAATCTTCTGAGACACAAAAATTTAGAGTTTTCATTATGTGTAAGCCTTAATCATCAAAATTACAAGAATGAAGGCTTGAAATACTTTACTGTATTTGATGAATCTATATATGAGTTTCACTTCCTGAAACAAGAGGCAGAAAATATGGAAGTTTTCACAATATTGTAACTTTTTGAGATGTAGCTGTGCAGTCATATTCAATAAATTAGAATATGTGTTCCGACAAGGCTTGTTTGTCAGATGTACCTCTCCAAAATAACAACCTTTTAGCAGGTATAATACATAAGATACTTTTCATTAAGCCATTAAGTCCTTTCTGCATTAGAAAGGTTGTTTTTTATTGGTCTGATGTAATATTCTAATCTTAAGTAACTGTAAGCAGAAAATCATCATAATTAACAGAAATACAGGCTTTAAAAACATCAGTCTGAGTGTAAAGTCTATATAATGTGTTTCACTAAGTGAATAGAGTTACTGAAATAAATGAACTTCTCAGTAATATTCTTATTTTTTAAACAAATGACTGTATATCAGGTTTTTCAGCAAAATGCTCTTTTGGAATCATCGTGTTAGAGATAAAATCCTTTTTTCTGTCTGTCAAGATGACTTTGTTATCTTCTTCTTCTTCTTTGATAAGTTGTCAACGCAACAATGGCTCATCCCTTGATTTCAGGGGCCTTTTTATACATCATTGATTTATGGGTCAGAATTAAGAAAGACATTCCTAGAAAACCGGACCGGTATGTGAGTAAAACCAATGAGAAAGCAGCCAAATTCTGAGGAAGAGTTCTGCAGACCTTCAGAAAGCTGAAGGTGATGATCAAGACCACTTCAAAAATATTACTGGGAAGTCTGGCTGCTTAAAATGAAAATATTGAAAAAGATATGGGATGAAAGGAGAGTTTGCACAGGACTGAAAACGAAGCTGACTCTGAGTACATGCTGCGCTCATGAGAGGAAATGAGCCTCATTAGAGCAGTGAATGTTTTCTGCATCCGTGTCCTAGAGGACTCTAAGCTATTTAAATTTCATTATCTGCTGAAGTCAGGAAGAGTCCATATGGTGTCTGTCATCTCCAAGCTTCACTGTGGCTTCAGATACATTCAGAAATCAATCCACCTGATCCACAGGTATGATGTCATAATTAGAGGGTGTGTTCTATTTAAAACCATTTAGATGATGGTGAATAAGCTCGCCATCATCTGCATCTTTCATATCAGTTCTGGGCTTAAAGCAGGATTGTAGGCAAGCTGCTCAGAAACAATCGAGATCATTCTGAGTACCAGTGAGTTAGAGACCCAGTGGTTCCAGTACAGGTTGTTTGATCCGCAGCCGGTTTTACTGGTTCACAGTCACAGAACCAGCAGCACACATGAAGCAGGAGGTAGTTGGAGTACTTTCATCTTGAATTTACCAGATATGTGAGGCTCCAGGAGCAAAGAATCCACCAACAGAAACCCAAGCTGACCAATTCAGGGTCTGATAACAGCAGAGTTAAACCTAAATCCGTATGAAACCAGAGGAGGAAACCAGAGCAGAACATGGAGATGGCCGAGTAATCAAAGCTAAACACATTAAGAAAGAAGGAAAGACAGGATCACATAAACAATCAAGAACTGATGAGGCGCAGGTGGAAACAATGAGGACGTTCACAGAGACGGAGATAATATCAAGTCATAACACTCAGCTCTGCAGGATTCCCAGGATAAACTGGTTTTACATCACATGATCGACTGGACAGATGGAAACAGAGGCACCAGAGTAAGTCTCTGGAATGAAACAGTTTTCAGCCCAAAGATCCAAACAGAAACACTCATCCCTCATTCTGGTTGGAAACATTTGGAGCTACCACAAACCAGCCTCATCTCTTCAAACACACTTTGCAGATTTCTGCTTTTCAAGCTGTTTGTCTTCAACTGAATCCAGAGAAAATCCAGAGGATGGGTGGTATGAGGGAACCACTGGAGGATTAACTCGATTTGAGACTGGACAGATGTTCTCCAGATGGGTAGATCACAAGTATGAAGAGGTGGATATGTAGATGGACATACTGATGAATTTTTGGATGGATGGATGTTGGAGTGAAGTGATGGATGGACTTATGGACTCGCTGATTCTGGATTAATAGGTGGATAAAAGATTGATTCTACATGCATGAAGCGATGTTTATGGGAAGGGATGAGTGTTGGATGGACAGAATGATGGGTTCCTGTTGGGACGGCTGGATTTCATACAAGGAGATGGATGTGTGGATGGATGGATATTAGAGGATGTGTTCCAGATGATTGAATTACTGCTGGAGAAATGTCTTCTACATGCTTTCAGGGGTTGGATTCTAGATGTTTAGATGTTGTACGGACAGACTGGTGTTCTGGATGCATGAGCTCCAGGTAAAGCCCTTCTCTGTATTTTTCAGGTGGGCTTCAGGAAGGGTGGCGTGGACATCCTGGGTAGGTGGACCCAGCTGGAGGTCCTGCTCTCAGTCATGCTGCTGGCCGCGCTGCTGGCTCTGCTCGCCTGTCTGGTGGTTCTGGGACTGGGATTCAACTCAGGTAAGTGGATCACATCCCTTGCTGGTTTTCTTCCTCTCTTCTCTTCTCCATCTCCAGGTACAGCTTCTACTTGCTGTCCTTTTCTGTTTCTTTTCTAGTATTTATTTATCTTCCTCTTTCCCACTTTTTCTTTTTCCGCCTCCTCCCTTTCCTTCCCACCTCCTCCTTTCCTTATCCTCTTCTCCTAAAGCTTCCTTGTTTTCCGGTCTCCACCTTTCCTCTCTGACTGATCTCCTCACTTTCCCACAAGTAATTATTTTTCCCTTCCTCTTGACCTTGTCCTCTTCTTGTTTTTGCTTCAATCTTTTCATCTTTCTTTGTCCACCGCTCCTTTTCATTCATTTTGCCTCCAGTAGGTTTTGTTTGCTGCCTGTTGCTTTTTCTCCCCATTAAAATCAGATATTTTATTTAAACCCTTTCCTCTTGAGCCTCTTCTGTTCTCTCTTGTCGTACCCGTCTGTATCTTCACGTCATCTTCTGATTGATTTCCTTCGGGTTCAGTGATGTGTGCAGTTTATTCTAAGCTGTAATAGTTTTTCCCACTGTGTTGTCTTGCAGACAGTGGACGGGGACTTTGCCTGTCGGAGGCGTGTGTCACCGTGGCAAGTCAGATTGTGGAGGCGATGGACCGCAGCGCTGACCCCTGCCAGGACTTCTACCAGTTCGCCTGCGGTGGATGGATGAGGAAGAACCCGTTGCCGGACGGACGCTCGCGGTGGTCCACGTTCAACAGCATATGGGAGCAGAACCAGGCACTCCTCAAACATCTGCTGGGTATGCTAAAAGGTGTAGAGGCAGGAAGAAACGTAGATCAAATCAGTTGTAGACAGAGGGTGCACTGATGGGTCTTCTTCTTCTACACAGAGAACGGGACATTTAACGGGACCAGTGAAGCCGAGAGGAAGACTCAGTCCTACTACCTTTCCTGCCTCAACACACAGAGGATCGAAGAGCTCGGATCTCAGCCTCTCATAGACCTCATAACCAAGGTAACACATGCTGTCTCCATGGCAACTGCATCACTGATATTATTAGTGTTCCCAAGATGGACAGAAGACTTTTTTCCACTAAAACATTAATAAACTGAAAACCATCAGTATAATGTGCAGTTAGGAGACTCAGCAGTGGTGTTTCTCACGTTGTTGGGGAGGAATTTTGTTGTGTCTGGGATCAATGTGCTCAGGTGGTGTGCCTGCAAAAAAAGGCCCTAACCATGAGCCCTCCACCACCGTGCTTTCCACTTTGAATGGGGTGTTTGTATTAATCTGCTGTGTTTGGTTTTCTACGAACATTCTGCTGTCAAACAAACATCTCTACATTGGTCTCATCTGTCCAGAGGACATTGTCCCAGAAGTCTTGTCCTTCTGCCAGTTGCAGCTTTATAGCATAAGTCCTGCTGCTATATTGTCTTCAGAGTGAAAAGGCTTTCTCCTTCAACCCTTCCAAGCAGCCATATTTGTTCAGCACTTTTGTAATTGTCCTGACATGACCTTTAACCTTTAACCTGCTAACCGAGGACTGTAGTGTTTGAGATGGAGTTCCTTTTGTTGGTTAATTTTCTGAGCTTCACACTCTGACGTTGGGCTGAATCTGCTGGGACGTCCACTCCAGGGAAGATTAGGAGATGTCTGAGATGTTTTCCACTTAAGAATTATCTTTCTCTCTGCAGAATGATGGACTTCAGGTAGTTTGGAGATGACCTTTTAATCCTTCCCAGGTTAAAGGGCTGTAACAGTTGCTTCCACATGGTCATTGCTGAGGTCTTTCCACCCTGGTATTGTGTCAACACACACCTCCAGAGCAACATAACAAGAAATCACTTAATTAATGCATCTGATCAGAACCACGTGGCTCCGTCTTAAATCCTGTGGAGGGAGTTAGTTTTAGGAATGATAGATTACTGTTGATGACATAAAGGGTTCTGCTTTTTTTGGACTTATTCTGAACCTGGAATCTGTCTGCAGATTGGTGGCTGGAACATGACGGGTCCATGGGACAAAGACAACTTCATGGAGGTTCTGAAGATGGTCTCGGGTCCGTACAGAGCTCAGCCGTTTTTCAGTGTTGGGGTCAGCACTGATCCCAAAAACTCCAACAGTAACGTCATCCAGGTACTCTTAAAATGAAGTCCACGAGGTGCCAAAGAAGATGCCATTCCAAACATTCATCTCTGATCTTCTGTGCTGGAATTCTTTGGTGAAGCAGAAGTGGAACGTCAGTGCTTTCCGTCTCTGTAACCGAGCTTTAGGCGGCTGCTGTGTGTTTATGTGTAAAACATCTTTATTTCCACCCTCGCAGCCATTAAGCTCTTCATTGAATTACGTTTTGTGAAGCAGATGTAGAGAGAATTTCTGAACCTCAGATTTTACCAGGTCACCTTTTCATTTCCTCCTCAGGTGGACCAATCAGGGCTCTTCCTACCATCCAGGGATTATTACCTCAACAAGACGGCTAATGAGAAGGTAAGCCTTCATGTGTGTGATGAGCTTCTGAAGGTTTCCTAAGGATGTTAGAGAGCGAATAAAACTGGTCCTACCTCTGGTCTGCAGGTGCTGGCGGCATACCTGGACTACATGGTGGAGCTGGGGATGCTGCTGGGGGGCGAGAAGATCTCCACTCAGCTTCAGATGCAGCAGATTCTGGAGTTTGAGACGGCGCTGGCTAACATCACCGTCCCACAGGACCAGCGGCGAGACGAGGAGAAGATCTACCACAAGGTCACCATCGCAGAGCTGCAGGTGAGAACAGGGTTCCTTGGGCTTAATGGATCGCAGATTCATTGTGGGCCCAGAGGGGACCAGATTCTGGCTCTGCATCTCAGTAACTGTCTTGTCACAGCAAGCTGATACTAAACATGTCAGGTGCGGTTTTGGACCTTACGAAACCAGCAGGTGCTACGGGAAACCTGAAGAATGTCGTGTCAGAAAACATGGAACTGACTTTTCTAAAGCTCATTGAGTCCAGATCAATCTGATTCTTTAGAGTTAATTCAATGAAGGAAGAAGAAGAGCATCTCTAGGATTGAGAAGATCATTAAAAAGGTCACTTATTTTAATAAGTTCTGATGATTCTAGCTCACAGCTACTGAAAACCCAAAACTCGGTTTGTCAGAAATCCACTAATGTGGCATGGAGGAGATCTGCCTGTGGTTCTGCTGAGGAGTTCCAGAAGCCCAGGTTGCTTGGATGGTAGCCTTCAGGTCATCTGCATTGTTGGTTCTGGTGTCTCCCATCTTCCTATTAACAATCTACCATACATTCTCTATGAGGTTCTGGTTAGCCGAGTTTGCTGATCAATCAAGCACAGTAACACTAGGGTCATTGCACCAGCTTTTGGTACATTTGACAGTGTGGGTCGGTACCAAGTCCTGCTGGAAAATGAAATCTCCATAAAGCCTGACAGCAGAAGGAAGCATGAGGTGCTCCAAATGTCCTGGCAGATGACTGCATTGACTGTGGACATCAGAAAACCCAGTGGACCAGAACCAGTAGATGACCTGTCACCCCAAACCATCACTGTCTGTGGAAACTTCGCACTGAACTTCAAGCAACGTGGATTCTGGGCCTCTCCCGACTCTGGGACCTTGATCTCCAAATGAAATGCAGAATTTACTTTCATGTGAAAACAAGACTTTGGACCACTGAGCAACAGTCTGGTTCTGTTTCTTCTCAGCCCAGGTAAGATACTTCTGATATTTTCTCTGATTCAGGAGTGGCTGGACACGATAAATGTGATAGTTGTAGTCCATGTCATGAATACATCTGGTATGGTGAGGTCTCCAGTTGCTCTCCGTACCTTGTGAATCTCCCCCAAACTTCTGCATTACTTAACAATCTTCTCAAGGCTGCTGTTATCCCTGCTGCTTGTGCTTCATTCCTACCACACTTTTTTCTTCCACTCGACTTTCCATTTCAGTATTTAGAGACAGCACTCGGTGAGGGACCAGCTTGTTTAACAAAGACCCTGTGTGGCTTACTCTGTCGGTGTTTGCAGTCTTTCCCATGATTTTGTGGACCAGAACAGAACAGAACAGAACGGAGTAATATTTTTTATTGATCTTGTGTAATTTAAATTTTCTGAGAATGTTTTCAGCTGTAAACCAGAATGAACAAAATTAATTGTTTTTCTAATGTTTCTGCATGCCTTGGTCTTACCAGTCGGACCCAGTCCTGGGATAGACCCGGACTGTCTCCTTGTCACCATGAAGAACACAGACTAACCTCTGAATCATCAGTTAAAGTGATGAGTCAGAAACAACACCTCATTTTAGTTAAAGGTCAGATTTTTATAGAGCAGGAAGGCCAGCAGCTTAAAGTTGTGGGTTTTAATCTCTAATCTGATCCGATGGAAACGTTTCGGAGAGAAAAATCACCCTGAAGCAAACATGAGTTTCCCTTGTCCTTCCTCCTCACACCTCAGCTCTGTGTGCTCGCTGCGTACCATCTCTTTGTCCTTCAGGACTGCGGATGCTTCAGGGGTCACCATGGCGACGGTTACCATGAGCCGTTGCTATGTGCCTGTATCTCTGAGGGCTGGGTTGGGTGGGGGGGTGCTGTTAGATAACAGGTTGTTACATAAACTCAGAGCTAGAGACACTCTGTTTGGACCTCGCGGCTGTCGTTGTTTCATCCAGGCTGAGGAAGCTTCACCATCATTGGTTCAGCTCATCGGGCTCAGTGAAACTACCTGGAGAACCTGAAGGAGAAGCACAGTTTCATCACATTTGATTCATAATCTGTTTCCTGCATCAGAATAATCGGGAACATTGTCATTAAATATCGACATCCATCTCAGAGGCCTCTGGCTGCCCACCGCTGTTCAGGAACAACAGGAAAACATCTCTGATCAAAATGTAGGGTTCGTTTATCAAAAATGAGCAGTAATGTGACCGTTAGTGCCCCCTGCTGGCAGAAAACCTTCTAAATTCTGTTTATCAGTGAAAGCTAAAACAAATTGAGGCTCAAGTCCAGATTCTGCTTCATCCAGTGTTTCTAAACATCTCCACTTTCTGAGGTCTGGGTTCCCACAGCAGGGATTATTTTTACACCAGCGTTTGCCTGCAGGGGGCGCTGTCTGCTCCCATACTCAGATTACTGCTGTCAGCATCAGCTTGACGTCAAATGTTCTTGAGGAGTGAACATGGAGAGCAATGCAACCAAATCTTCTGAACTGTCTGTTTTCAATAAACCTTGAAACCATGAAGAGCAGCCGAGGCTTATGGGAAATGTAGTATTTAGTAACATCTCTTCCTGTTTACTGTTCCAGCTGCTGGCTCCAGCCGTAGACTGGCTGGACTTCCTGACGTTCTCCCTGGCTCCTCTTTACCTGAATGACACAGAACCCGTGGTTGTGTACGCCAGAGACTACCTGCAGCAGGTCTCCGAGCTCATCAACAAGACAGACCGCAGGTAACCTCAGTGTGGAGTACCTCACCGCTTCTGATGGACCACATTATCAGGACATTCAGTCCCTCCACCATGTTTGGGACAAAGAACCACAAAGACGAAGGACAACAATAAAAATCTTTAATATGGAGATCTAGAGAAGCTAGCTGTCTAATCTGTCTGCTTTAGTTGGTCTTCAGGTGATGAGATGATAGCAAATCTTCACAGATGTTCCTGCTGTTGTTTCTGCCTCCAGTCTGCTGAACAACTACATGATGTGGACGTTGGTTCAGAAAGGCGTCGCCACACTGGATCAGCGCTTCGAGAACGCTCAGGACAAACTGCTGGAGAGTCTCTATGGCACCAAGAAGGTACGTCTGCTACTGCTAACACTTCCAGCACCCTTACCTGAGCTCAGTTTACCTGCTGATGATCATGTTTCTTCTAGATGGAGGTAGGAATTCACCCACGGTTGGTAATCCTTATCCCTGGGCTTTGAACTAGTGTAACAGAACTGGTCTGAAGGGGTTTCACTGGGCTGTAATGGTTTCTTGTGTGTGTGTTGATGGTTCCAACTGGTCCAGTTCTTCTATCTTTCTACTAACATTACTGGGGACACTTGCTTCTCGGCTGTTGAAGTGGTTCTCACTGATTCAGGTTGGTGCTTTTCCACTCAGCGGTTCTGGTGACGGTGCATATTCCTCCTCAGCTGATCTGTGATTCACATCAGCAGCTGGAAAACAGGAGTTAAACACAGCTTTCAGAGCAGGATTTAGACCCCACCTGCTGAAGGTTAAAGGTTATAGTTGGGAATGATGGTGTTTATGGATTCTATGGAAAATGATCAGCTCTAGCGGCGCATTGACCTACTTAAACTCTGTGATGGGTGATATGAAAATAAACTGAGTAAAGGTAAAACAGAGCCAGCTTGAGATGCTAATCCATGCTAAATTATTAACCAGTTCAAACTGTTTATGTTTGGTTCTAACTGGTCAGAACAGGTTGGAACCATTTTAAAAATCTACAGACTCTGACTAACCTGAGTTTCAATCTCTAAACAAAGGTGGACATTTCTTCCTTACCTTTTAAATTATTATTGTTTTGCTGAAAAGTATCTACAAATGGTTTTATGCTAAATTACACAGTCATTTTAGCCCATGAACCAGTAAGAACCAGTGAGAACCAGTCCAAACGGCCTCTTCCTCTTTCTTCCTGTCTGCTGCAAATCCTGATTGGTTCTGATGGTCACTTTCACACATTTCTGCTGCAACTGAACTGTTTTTCTTCCTCTGGATGATTGGAAATCACTTAAAGTGCCTGTGACATTAAACTTTCATGATAAATCCAAGTACATTTAAAGTAGGAAAACATTGATAAAATATTTTAAAAAGTAAATTCATTCGACTTAAATGAACAATTGTTTAGATATATGGTCATAAATGAGAAAAAAAAAGCCATTTCCAGACTACTCCTTTGCAATTTTGTTGCACTCGTTTATGACGTCAGAGAGGAACCCCGGCAGGTAAATGGACTGCTGCTGTAATGGCAGCAACACAGACAGCAGCGAAGAATCTGATGTTTTTGTAGATATATTTCAGTCACGATCAGAGGGAGACGCAGCAGAGTCAGGAGAAGAAAGTGACCCTTCATCAGCGCAGACGACCATCTGATTCAACAGAGTCTATTGTTGCCGGATGCCGGAGTCAATATGCATGAATCATCCCGCACCACCAGGAAACAGAACCAGCACTACAGCCGGATTTTCTAAATAATCCCCTAAAGACAGACTTGATCTCGCCATATTCATAAATACACACATATATTTATATATACAGGATGTATATATTAGCAGCTGTTAACATTAGATCAATTAGATCAGTTATTGTGTTAACTAAGGTATTATAAACCAAACAATTAAAGATTAAATGCACCAAATGAAGCAACAAATACTCTGCTCTCAGTGAACTCATCCATTGTAGAAAAAAACACATGAAAATATCTGGATGCATACAACGAAAAATGAAGCAGTTTAACTGGTTTAACCTCCACAGAATGACTTGTTTTAGACTTGCTGCCGCATTTATCACTGGCTTTTATTGAGCGATCTGTGTATGGTTCTTGGAGCTCCTCTGGGCTTCGCAGTGGACCGGACCGAACCAGAGTAGATACAGTGTAATCCAGGGTTACAGTGAATACGGCTCTGAGTGAAACAACCGGAGGCGAAATGAGCGGCATGGAGCAGCAGCGACACAAGGGATGATTCAGTATCTGAAGACACCACCTGGTGTCATTTTTTAACTTTATATTACTTGTGCTTTTGCATCCAGGAAGTGTTCTTACCTGCTGAGCCTTGATCCATTTAGCAACAGCAGCAACAACCTTTTCTTTGGAGATCTTTTCCCATCAGATGTTCTGAACAGCGAGGCTTTAGACTCTGCTTCAACGTCCTCCTTCATCTGCAGATATCTGACCTCTGACATCATTTCTCTGGTGAATTCAAAGGTTTCTTGTTCGAAGCAGTTTGCTGAGAAGTCCTCCAATCACACCTGGCTGTGCTTGGTGGGACCAGCCCATCTGTCCCTCCTCAGTTTTCCAGCTCTGATCCAGGCAGCTCTGATACTCTTCGCTTCAGGAAAGTAGTGCAGACTAACGGCTGCTGTCGTAGTGTTGCTGCCACCACCAGCAATACACCGTTTTACCATATTAACGTTGTTTTTAACCCAACCTGGCTTCTACCTGAACCGTTTATCTCTGACGCTCACGCAATCAATGATCCGAGACTTCCCCTTAGACGTCATCATGGGGCGACTTTGGACTTGCAAAATTTAACATCTAAATATGCTTATTTTGTGTCACAATTGTCTTTTATCAAATTTTAATCCTAGTATCATCTCAATCACTGCCCAATTACTTCAATATTAAGATGTTTTCTTTCAGTTTCAGCATTTTTGGGAAAAGCGTGTGACAGCTCCAGCTGTCTATAGCAGGATCCAGCTAGCTATAGCAGGATTGTATCAGGTTCCAGCTGGCTATAGCAAGCTCCAGCTGGTTGTAGCAGGTTCCAGCTGGTTGTAGCAGGTTCCAGCTGGTCGTAGCATGTTCCAGCTGTCTATAGCAGGATCCAGCTGTCTATAGCAGGATCCAGCTGGCTGTAGCAGGATCCAGCTGGCTGTAGCAGGATCCAGCTGGCTATAGCAGGTTCCAGCTGGTTGTAGCAGGTTCCAGCTGGCTGTAGCAGGATCCAGCTGTCTATAGCAGGATCCAGCTGTCTATAGTAGGATCCAGCTGGCTATAGCAGGATCCAGCTAGCTATAGCAGGATTGTATCAGGTTCCAGCTGGCTATAGCAAGCTCCAGCTGGTTGTAGCAGGTTCCAGCTGGTTGTAGCAGGTTCCAGCTGGTCGTAGCATGTTCCAGCTGTCTATAGCAGGATCCAGCTGTCTATAGCAGGATCCAGCTGGCTGTAGCAGGATCCAGCTGGCTGTAGCAGGATCCAGCTGGCTATAGCAGGTTCCAGCTGGTTGTAGCAGGTTCCAGCTGGCTGTAGCAGGATCCAGCTGGCTATAGCAGGTTCCAGCTGGTTGTAGCAGGTTCCAGCTGGTCGTAGCATGTTCCAGCTGTCTATAGCAGGATCCAGCTGTCTATAGCAGGATCCAGCTGGCTATAGCAGGATTGTAGCAGGTTCCAGCTGGTCGTAGCAGGATCCAGCTGACTATAGCAGGTTCCAGCTGGTTGTAGCAGGTTCCAGTTGGTCGTAGCAGGATCCAGCTGACTATAGCAGGATCCAGCTGGATATAGCAGGCTCCAGCTGGTCGTAGCAGGATCCAGCTGACTATAGCAGGATCCAGCTGGCTATAGCAGGATCCAGCTGGCTGTAGCAGGATCCAGCTGGTTATAGCAGGATTGTAGCAGGCTCCAGCTGGTTGTAGCAGGATCCAGCTGACTATAGCAGGATCCAGCTGGCTATAGCAGGATCCAGCTGGCTGTAGCAGGATCCAGCTGGCTGTAGCAGGATCCAGCTGGCTATAGCAGGTTCCAGCTGGTTATAGCAGGATTGTAGCAGGCTCCAGCTGGCTGTAGCAGGATCCAGCTGGCTGTAGCAGGATCCAGCTGGCTATAGCAGGTTCCAGCTGGTTGTAGCAGGTTCCAGCTGGTCGTAGCATGTTCCAGCTGTCTATAGCAGGATCCAGCTGTCTATAGCAGGATCCAGCTGGCTGTAGCAGGATCCAGCTGGCTGTAGCAGGATCCAGCTGGCTATAGCAGGTTCCAGCTGGCTGTAGCAGGATCCAGCTGGCTGTAGCAGGATCCAGCTGGCTATAGCAGGATCCAGCTGGCTATAGCAGGATCCAGCTAGCTATAGCAGGATTGTATCAGGTTCCAGCTGGCTATAGCAAGCTCCAGCTGGTTGTAGCAGGTTCCAGCTGGTTGTAGCAGGTTCCAGCTGGTCGTAGCATGTTCCAGCTGTCTATAGCAGGATCCAGCTGTCTATAGCAGGATCCAGCTGGCTGTAGCAGGATCCAGCTGGCTGTAGCAGGTCCCAGCTGTCTATAGCAGGATCCAGCTGTCTATAGCAGGATCCAGCTGGCTGTAGCAGGATCCAGCTGGTTGTAGCAGGTCCCAGCTGTCTATAGCAGGATCCAGCTGTCTATAGCAGGTTCCAGCTGGTTGTAGCATGTTCCAGCTGTCTATAGCAGGATCCAGCTGTCTATAGCAGGATCCAGCTGGTTGTAGCAGGTTCCAGCTGGTTGTAGCAGGTTCCAGCTGGTTGTAGCATGTTCCAGCTGTCTATAGCAGGATCCAGCTGGCTATAGCAGGATCCAGCTGGCTGTAGCAGGATCCAACTGGCTGTAGCAGGTCCCAGCTGTCTATAGCAGGATCCAGCTGTCTATAGCAGGATCCAGCTGGCTGTAGCAGGATCCAGCTGGCTGTAGCAGGTCCCAGCTGTCTATAGCAGGATCCAGCTGGCTATAGCAGGATTGTAGCAGGTTCCAGTTGGTCGTAGCAGGATCCAGCTGACTATAGCAGGATCCAGCTGGCTATAGCAGGATTGTAGCAGGCTCCAGCTGGTCGTAGCAGGATCCAGCTGTCTATAGCAGGATCCAGCTGGCTATAGCAGGATCCAGCTGGCTGTAGCAGGATCCAACTGGCTGTAGCAGGTCCCAGCTGTCTATAGCAGGATCCAGCTGTCTATAGCAGGATCCAGCTGGTTGTAGCAGGATCCAGCTGGCTGTAGCAGGATCCAGCTGTCTATAGCAGGATCCAGCTGGCTGTAGCAGGATCCAGCTGGCTGTAGCAGGATCCAGCTGGCTGTAGCAGGTTCCAGCTGGTCGTAGCAGGATCCAGCTGACTGTAGCAGGATCCAGCTGGCTGTAGCAGGATCCAGCTGGCTGTAGCAGGTCCCAGCTGTCTATAGCAGGATCCAGCTGGCTGTAGCAGGATCCAGGTGGTTATAGCAGGCTCCAGCTGGTTGTAGCAGGCTCCAGCTGACTATAGCAGGATCCAGCTGGCTATAGCAGGCTCCAGCTGGTTGTAGCAGGATCCAGCTGTCTATAGCAGGATCCAGCTGGTTGTAGCAGGTTCCAGCTGGTTGTAGCAGGATCCAGCTGGCTGTAGCAGGATCCAACTGGCTGTAGCAGGTCCCAGCTGTCTATAGCAGGATCCAGCTGGCTATAGCAGTATCCAGCTGGCTGTAGCAGGATCCAGCTGGCTATAGCAGGTCCCAGCTGGTTGTAGCAGGATCCAGCTGGCTGTAGCAGGATCTAGCTGGTTGTAGCAGGATCCAGCTGACTATAGCAGGATCCAGGTGGTTGTAGCAGGATCCAGCTGACTATAGCAGGATCCAGCTGGTTGTAGCAGGATCCAGCTGGCTATAGCAGGATCCAGGTGGTTGTAGCAGGATCCAGCTGGCTATAGCAGGATCCAGGTGGTTGTAGCAGGATCCAGCTGACTATAGCAGGATCCAGCTGACTATAGCAGGATCCAGCTGGTTGTAGCAGGATCCAGCTGACTATAGCAGGATCCAGCTGGCTATAGCAGGATTGTAGCAGGCTCCAGCTGGTCGTAGCAGGATCCAGCTGACTATAGCAGGATCCAGCTGGCTGTAGCAGAATCCAGCTGACTATAGCAGGATCCAGCTGGATATAGCAGGCTCCAGCTGGTCGTAGCAGGATCCAGCTGTCTATAGCAGGATCCAGCTGACTATAGCAGGATCCAGCTGGCTATAGCAGGCTCCAGCTGGTTGTAGCAGGATCCAGCTGTCTATAGCAGGATCCAGGTGGTTGTAGCAGGATCCAGCTGACTATAGCAGGATCCAGCTGGTTGTAGCAGGATCCAGCTGGCTATAGCAGGATCCAGGTGGTTGTAGCGGGATCCAGCTGGCTATAGCAGGATCCAGGTGGTTGTAGCAGGATCCAGCTGGCTATAGCAGGATCCAGGTGGTTGTAGCAGGATCCAGCTGACTATAGCAGGATCCAGCTGACTATAGCAGGATCCATCTGACTATAGCAGGTTCCAGCTGGCTATAGCAGGTTGTAACTGGTTATTGTTTTGCAGTCTTGCACCCCACGCTGGCAGACCTGTATCGGGAACACCGACGACACTCTGGGTTTCGCTCTTGGAGCTCTCTTTGTCAAGGCAACGTTCGACAAACACAGCAAAGAGATTGTAAGTCCCTGCTTTTATCTGTAACCCTGGTCTCAGTTGGTCCAGGAGGACTGATGGAGGTCCAGCCCGGGTAACTTCAGCTTACCCGTCTCTCCCCATCAGGCAGAGGAAATGATTGATGAGATCCGCTCTGCATTTAAACACTCTCTGGACCGACTCAGTTGGATGGACGATGAGACGAGACAGGCTGCTAAGGACAAGGTACCTGAACTGAGTCTTATGGTTGCCACAAACATTCAAAGATATCATTGAGAACACCAGCCCGACGTGGTGTCATTATGGAGATGTCCTGAAGGTATTGTTAGAGTGTTTGTGTCTCCTCACAGGCAGATGCTATCTACGACATGATCGGTTTCCCAGAATTCATCCTGGAACCCAAAGAGTTGGACGATGTTTACGATGGGGTGAGTGACAGCTGTCAGATTAGAAGATGATTCAACGACGTTCTGCTCGATCCATGTTCCCCCGCTGTTGGAACAGTGTCCATACATCTTCTTTGTTCTGTTTCAGTACGAGGTGTCAGATGACAGCTTCTTCCAGAACATGTTGAACTTCTACAACTTCTCAGCCCGGGTGATGGCCGACCAGCTGAGGAAGACTCCCAACAAAGACCAGTAACTCAGAAACACACATCACAGAAACTTCCAGCTCTTATTTTCACCCAGTTTGTTAAAAATATGCATATTCATTAACAAAAACATCATGAAGCAACCTGATCAAACGGTATGACCCACTCAGTGTAGGCTGTATTTTATGATTTCACCCACACATGAAAAGGTTCAGAAAGTTTCTGACTAAAATCCTGAAGCTGAAACCTTCCTGATGTTTTCACAGCAAGCTCATTTACATGAACTCATCCCTGCAGACATATTCATTCTGTATAGTTGTTGTCTTCCAGAGTCGGCTAGCTTGGAATACTGCTGATTATTTGAGTGACTCAGACGGAAACTGGTTCCATCAAACATTTAACTTGTTATTTTGAGATTGAGTGAAATCCAGCAGTAAAGTGAGAAGCCCTTTTATACAAAACCTGCAGCTACCAACAGGTTTCAGTTTCGTGCATCTGTAATCTGTAACCTGGAGACAACAGTTTACTGATTTGGTTAAAATCTTGAATAAAAGCCCAACCAGCCCAGCCAGATGTGGAAGGTGAAACTGGAGAAAAACACACAAGATATGCTGAGTCATGGTTTTATTTCATCTCATTGGTCACCATAATCCCACCGTTGGACTTTTAGGTCTGTTTTAGACGAACAAAGCATTGTGCTGATGTGGAGCCAGTCTTCGTGCACAGAACTGTACCTTGGTTCTGCTATTATATCAGAGTCTGACTGTAGCTGAGCCAAGAAAATCTAAAAGACATTATTTTCTTGTAGAATATCTGTAGAAACAATGTTTTCAGCTGGAAGGGTTTCAGATCTGCAAAGCAGTAAAATATGTTAGAAAATCTCCTCCTGTTTACGCCAGGAACTGGACTTAAACACAGCAACACACTGTTGCTTCTGGAGACACGAGAAGAGTTTGGTTGCCCTGACAATTAGATATGTGGATGCAAACCTGAGAGGCTGAAACTCTGTAGAGACATGATAATAACTCCTGTCCGCCCTCCTTCTCTGCTCCTCTCCCCCCCTCTCCTCCTGCAGATGGAGCATGACTCCTCCTACAGTTAATGCCTACTACATGCCTACTAAGAATGGCATCGTCTTCCCCGCTGGGATCCTACAAGCTCCTTTCTACGCCCACGACCACCCCAAGTCTGTTTACCTCCCTATCTACCTGCTTTTGTGTCTATCTGTCCACTTGTGTCCAATGTTTAGCTCCTCTAGGAACAATGACCTCAGACTAGATCAGGATTTTGTACCAAGATCTGCTCAGCTTGTTATAGAAATATTTTAAACTGAAACATCTTTTTCAGAGCATTGAACTTTGGTGGCATTGGGGTGGTGATGGGTCACGAGCTTACGCACGCCTTTGATGATCAAGGTAAGGACACCTACCCGTTCTGAATCTTCATACAGAAGGAAAGCTTTTCCAAAGCCCTGCTTGTTTTAGAAATATTCTTCATACAGCTTTCTTTTAACCTTTTAGCTCTAAAATTAATCAATAAACTGGATAAAAATGGCATCCATGGTAGGGTTCTAAGGTCAAAACCACTGCTGACCCAAGAAGAACTCAAAGGCCTGTCTCACATTTACCTAAAACACACCTTGATGATCGTAAAGACTTGTGGGAAAATATTCTGTGGACTGATGAAACAGGGTAAGGTTTCTGAGTGGCCTAGTCAAAATCCAGCCTTGCCTCCTGGCATGGCCCTAAACAGTTTGTTCAAGCGTTTCTGTATAGAAGACAGGGCCCAAAATTCCTCCACAATGGTGCAAATGACACATTATCAGTTATTGCAAATGGTTGTAGGCAGCTGTTGCTGCCCGAGGTTCAACATGAATAGATTTGTTTTAAATGATACATGAAACATGTTAAAGTACCGGCTCCTTTTAGTCTTTGCAGGGCGTACCAGTTGAATCAAGATATACCACAATAAAGCCAATTCTTACACAATAAGCTCAGATTTCTGACTAAAACTGATGCATCTTTATAGCCCATCAGCATTAATAAGTCTACCTGAGGCTGTACTGATTGGACGCTTTCATTTAATTAAATGCAATGTTATTCTTAATGTTCTAATAAGCTTCTTAGTGCCCATGTTTGTGATGAATTTAATTAAAAGGAGTTCCAGTAAAAACATTTAAGAAAATAAATCGTATAACTCCACCTGGTGGCCGAAGTGAAGCAGCAGGCATGAAGACAAATCTTTAAAACTTTTAGGAAAAATTTAAAGCCACAGATAAAGGAGTTTATTACTGTATGTTCAAAGTCTTGTGTAAGATCAGTCTATTTGACTTGTCCGTTAGGTCGTGAGTATGATAAAGAGGGGAACCTGAGGCCGTGGTGGCAGAACTCCTCAGTGGAGGCCTTCCGTCAGAGAACCGAGTGCATGGTGGACCAGTACAACCACTACACCGTAAACGGAGAACCAATCAACGGAAAACAGACGCTTGGAGAAAACATTGCTGACAACGGAGGCCTGAAAGCAGCTTACCATGTTAGTATGCACACAAGCTGTACTGTTCTGTACTGCCACTAGCACCACTGCTGAGCCTCTTGTTGAAAGGCATGATTTTTTACATCGTCTCTATGCTGGTGTTTGCTTCTTAAGGCATACCGATCGTGGATCCAGAAACATGGAGAAGGAAAGAGCCTCCCTGCAGTTAACCTGACAAACGATCAGATATTCTTTCTAGGATTTGCTCAGGTGAGTTTCTACCAAAAACCAATAACAGCTTACTTTCTTTCCAGTAAAATAGAGATCCACAGGATTCAATACACAGCAACAAATCTACAACAGAATGGCTAAAAAAGAAGGGAATTAGGGTGTTGCAGTTGTCCAGTCAAGTCCAGTCCTCACTTTGATTAAAGTTGTGTGGTGGGAGATCCAGAGAAATGTGCCGGAGCCAATTTCTGCATTCTCAATGAAACCAGAACCAGCTTTATTCACCAAGTTTGTGACCCAACCCACTTTGATTCCATTTTGCTCTTAATGAGGACATTTGAAATATAATATTAATAATAATAATCATAGATTTTATTTGTAATGCACTTTGCATTTCCAACAAAATCTCAGAATGCTTCGATCGATAGAAAGAGAAAAACAACTAATAAAAACAGGGACATTAAAATGCAGATAAAATACACAAGTAGAAGTCTTGAGGCCATTAAATGCAAAAGAAAAAGAAAAACAACACAGATTTAAAGGAGGCCATTTAAAACATTGGGTAGAAAGGACGGTTTTGAGGCCTGTTTTAAAATGTGTCTGGGTCTGTGGAGCCCTCAGATGTGGAGGCAAATTGTTCCACAACCGAGGGCCGGCGCAGGAAAAGACCCAACCTCCCATAGTGGTGGATCGAGTCCTGGCAATATGCAGAAGGTCAGTGTTGAAGGTGAGAAGGTCTTTTAAATAACGTGGTGCATTACCACGCAGGCACTGGAAGGCAAGCAGAGAGATTCTGTAGATGATCCGGGCAGAGATGAGAAGCCATTGAAGAAAACGGAGAACGGGTGTGATATGTTCATGTTTTCGCACTCTCATCAGGATCCTGGCAGCACAGTTCTGAACCTACTATCTGAATCTGATGAGAAGTACCAATTTGTATCACTTCAGTTTCTGAACTGTTAAGATGGAGACATTGTTGCTGCACCCATGCCTTTACCTCCTCCAGACAGGCTGTATGTGTAGAAAGAGAGGAGAACTGGCAAGGTGAACAGGGTGACAATGATGAAGATGGAATGGGTGGGGTCTCAGAGACATTGCTACCAAGCTTAAGGTACAGTTGGGTATCATCAGCATAGCAATGAAATGAGACGGCTTAGCTGCTGATAATGCACCCAAGTGCTACCATGTACACATAGAAAAGAAAAGGTCTGAGAATTGATCCTTGAGACACACTGCAAGAGACAGAATGACAAATTCAGATCTGTTCGTCATGTATGATCGAAACCACTCCGGGGCAGTGCCAGTGAATCCTACAAGGTGCGGTAGGCGGTAGAGAAGGACACGGCGGTTAACAGTGTGAAAAGCTGCTGACAAATCCAGAAAAATATGCAGTGAAGAAGAAGAGCCACGATCAGAAGTCATCAACTGATCATTTGTGACCCAGGCTATTGCTGTTTCAGTACTATGGTAAGCACGGAAACCAGATTAAAATTTTTCCAGAATTCTCTTGTCATGTAGGTGCTCTTGAATGTAAATAGACACTAATTTCTCCAGAACTTTGGCAAGAAAGGGGAATGTTGGATCCATATGGATAACTTTGTGATTAGATTCCCAGATGTTGTACGGTTAAAGAGTTTGTGATGACTAAATCCAGAGTGTGTCCGCTAGTGTGTGTTGGCAGGAATTCAGCTGCTTGATCATTGGTGGGTGCAACAGCGTGGATGTTCAGATCCCCAAGTATGTTGGAGTTTGTGGAACAGAACATTGACAGAGTCTCAAACATCTCAGAGAAAAGGGAGGAATGAGGTTTGGGCCTGTAGATGAGGAGCACTGTCATGGAATAAGGTGGTTTGGAGCAGAAAGCCAAGCACTCAAAGAAGTGCCTGGCTCAGGTAGAGTCTCGGGAGAAAAGTCCAAATGATCTTTAAAAAAGACAGTTAAGCCACCACCACGACCCAAACGCCATGCTTTTTGCAGATATTTATATCTATCTGGTCAGGCCTCATTGAGAGTAAAAAAGCTGTTTGGCTGATGCCAGGTCTCTGTAAGGCACCTAATATCCAGATCCTTATCCTGGATGTCCTCTTGGATGAGGCAGATCGTGCACCGTACCCTAAAAAACAGTAAAACGATTTCATTTAGGCGGAGAAGCAGCGAACACATCATGCCAGCGTCCTCTCATTCTGTTTTAATAAAAGGGACATTTTTTTAAGTATGCATATGTATGTGTATATATAAGAGGAAGACAAGGTTGAAATAGTGCAAATATGCCTGGTATCAATCTGGGTCCTCTGACTGTCAAGAGTTCATCCGAGAAACAGCCTGGAGGAAGAAACTGTCTCTGTGGTGGCTGGGTTTAGCAGACAGCACTCTGTAGCGCCACCTGATGGTAAAAGCCTAAACAGTTTGTGTGCAGGGTGTGTGGGGTCTGCAGAGATGTTAGCTGCCGTTTTCCTGACCCTTGACCTGTATAAGTCCTGGATGGAGAGAAGATCAGCCCTGATGATTATCTCTGCAGACCTGATAGTTGCAGTCTGGACCGGTCCTGTTTGGTGGATGATCCAAACCACACTGAGATGGATGAAGATATGACAGACTGAATGATGGCAGCGGAGAAGATGACCAGCAGCTCCTGGGGAAGGTTGGACCTCTTGAGTTAAAGCAGGGAGTACAGTTCCTGGTGGACTGACTGCACCAGTGGACCAGCCGATCCAGCTTCTGTTTAAATGCAGACATGTCATTCATAGGCGGGTCCGCTGAGGTCATTTGTGTAAAGGTAGAAGAACCCACCCTTGGAAACGCTGGTGCTGATGGTTCTTATGCAGGAAAAGATGCTCCTCAGCCAAACCTGGTGGTGCTGGTCAGTCAGGAAGCTGGTGATCCACTGACAGGTGGAGACCGGCGCTGTGAGCTGGATGAGCTTCTGTTGGATGATGTCTGAGTTGATGGTGTTGAAGGCCATGCTGAACAGGATCCTGGAGTACATCCCAGGGTGGTTGAGGTGGTAGGTGTAGTCCTAAGTTCCCTGCATCATCTGCTGACCTTTTTGCCTAGTAAGCAAACATGAAGCAACAATAGAAACGTTGGGCCAAAATGTCTAGAAAAGAAATTCTTCATGCTATGCTGATTATCTGAGGCTACTACTACTACTACTTTATTTATAAAGCACTTTAAAACAACAGTAGCTGTGACAAAGTACTGTACAGACGAAAATCAAATGAAACATGCAAAATATGAAAAAGACAACAAAAACAGTAAAACACCATAGCAGAAGTAAGAGCAAAAGTCTCAACACGTGTTAAAAGCCAAAAAATAAAAGTGAGTCTTAAGATGAGTTTTAAAAGTAGACAATAAACGGGCACTTCTAATATGTAATGGCAAAACGTTCCATAATTTGGGAGCGGCAACACTAAAAGATCTGTCTCCTCTAAGCTTTAGTTTAGACCTCGGTACCTCCAGGAGCAGCTGATCAGCTGACCTGAGGCAACGAGCGGGAGAATATGGGTGAAGCAGCTCAGAGAGGTAAGATGAGGCAAGACCATGACAACTTTTAAAAACAAATAAAAGAATCTTAAATGAACCCTGAAATGCACAAGCAGCCAGTGGAGAGAAGCCAGGATAGGGCCGATGCTAACTCCAAAGGAAAGAGCGTTACAGTAATCGAGCCGAGCTGTAATGAAGGCATGAATTACTGTTTCAAAATCTTGTCTTAAAATAATTTGCTTGATCTTTGTCACCTGCCTAAGATGATAGAAACAGGACTTGACCACTGCTCCAACATGGCGATCTAACTTAAGATCACTCTCTATTATAAAACCCAAACTGGAAATTGTGTGCTTCAAATAAGACGTCAAGGGGCCCAGATCAATAAGGGATGTTTCACAGGGGCTGCTGGGACAAAACACCATCACTTCTGTTTTCTTGTCATTAAAGTTTAGGAAATTTAAAGCCATCCAGGCTTTAATGTCTTCAAGACATAGAAGTAGGGGCTTGATCGACAAGGTTATTTTTTTTAATGGCAGGTATATTTGACTGTCGTCAGCATAACAATGAAAGGAGATCCCACGCTTTCTGAATATTAAACCCAAAGGAAGCAAATAAAGAGAAAAAAGCAGGGGACCGAGGATTGAGCCCTGTGGAACCACATAACGTTGAGGAGCAGTGAAAGATTCAGAACCAGCTAAATTTACAGACATGGTTCTGTCTGACAAATAAGATCTAAATCATTTAATGCGGTACCACTAAAACCAAGTTGGGTCTGTAAACGAGATGGTCAAATATCGTGGTCCACTGTATCAAAAGCAGCGGTTAGGTCAAGCAGAACAAGAACAACATATTCACTAGAGTAATCTGGCCTGAATATGTCATTAAAAACTCTCACCGAAGCAGACTCTGTGCTATGCTGAGTTTTAAAGCCGGACTGAAAAAACCTCCATAATATTGTGTTCATCTAAAAAGGGCGTGACCTGAGAAAGAACAATTTTCTCTAAAACTTTCGAGATAAAAGGCAACTTAGAGATAGGCCTAAAATTAGCTAAAAGAGTTTGATCAAGGCCAGGCTTCCTAATTAGAGGCTGTACCACAGCATGCTTAAAACGTACAGGGACAACACCTGACATCAAGCTGCTGTTAACAATAGCAAGAATGACCAGTCCTATGCTGGGAAAAACCTCCTTAAAGAACTGGGGGGAAGCAGGATCACAAGGAGAACCTGATGGTTTTATATGTTCAACAATATCCATTAAAAAGGTCAGATTCACTGGTTCAAATTGATCAGACACACCTGGACAGGGGATCAAACAGGTGGAGAAATCAGGGCTCCTGCCGCAACAACCTTATCCATGAAAAACTACATAAAATCATTACATGTTTCAGAAGATGCTTCCAGGCAGACAGGTTATTAAGAACAGAGTCAATCAATTTAAACAACACACAAAAGTTATTTTGATGGGACACAATAGGCTGGATTCTCTGCTTTTTAAACGTAAGTGAGGACCACATGTTCTCATACATTAACCATCTCTGATGGTCCTTTGTGTCTCTTTCAGGTGTGGTGCTCGGTTCGAACACCAGAGAGTGCTCACGAGGGCCTGGTGACCGACCCCCACAGCCCCCCCAAATACAGAGTCATCGGCACTCTGGCGAACTCTCCGGACTTCAGCTACCATTTTAACTGTCCGGAGGGGACGCCCATGAACACTGGGAGGCGGTGTGAGGTCTGGTAGAGGACTGGAGTGAAGAGGACCGGTGGTGGTCATGGGGAGGTTAATCAGGTCAATATGCAGGTTGGCTGTTGTTTTAGTGTCTTGATTCTGCACGACCCGTGTTGCGTTCATGGCCCATGTGTAATCTTTAGTTCATCAGTTATTGGGCGACGATCAGACGAACTTCCTGTCTGGAAACTGAACGGCATCAGTGGACCTCAGAGATGTGACGGACCGATGATGATGGTGGTGGTGGTGAAGCCATGTGGGACAGTTTTGCTGATGTTCGCTTTATCACGGTTAATATTAATGGGCTTTTATGTGTGTGTGTGTTGTATGAGAGATCTCTGTATCTTTGTCTATGACATCACTGTGATGACCTCATACCAGACTGACCCATCACTTCACCCTGTGTGAGGAAGCTGTCGTTTGATTGGCTGGATGTCGGAAGAAAAATGAATAAATTTGTGAGAAATCGGAGGATTTCTTCTAAGAAATGATCTATCTGTGCAGTCTGAGGTTATATTATCCATCAGACTGCTTTAATGTTTAAAGATCTATGTAATGTTTCCATTAATCCCACTGATGGCCAATTAAATGGACAGTTATTGGCATTAGTCTTCTGGCTTGAATCATAAATGTATGTGAGTTTTGTCTGTTTTTCCTGAAAAAGTCATTTTATTATCTTTGATCCCAATTTTGAAATATTTCATCTCTGTGGTTCATCTGTTGCCTTGAATTCAAGTGGAATTAATCTCCATTTCATTTGTTAAGGTAAAACCATTTTTCCTTCCCAGTTATCTACAATCATTTGCTGCCATGTTAGTGTTTCATTGCTGTGGAAGCGAAGCCTAGAATCCCTGTGAAACCCAAAGGTTACAGACTTTTATTTCATCAGCTGTGAGGAAGCAATGTGCCATGATCCAGAATGTTGCCTTCAAAGTCCAAAATAAAGTGTGTTTAAAGATGAAACCCAGAGAGTGTGCCTCAGACAAAAACAGCTGCAGGTATGGAGCGTTGGGGACCTTCAGTACAGATGGGGAACAGATGTGAGGAAAGTCTCTGAAGGAAGTGACTCTGGCAGGATTTAAGTCGTTACTGGGGCCACTGAGCAGCTTCAAACCAACTTCAGACTAAATAAAAACACAGATAGACTCTCCATGGCCTATTAGAACATGGCTGGAATGCAGCTCATTTGGAAAACCTTCTTGTTAAGGCACTCAAGATGGTGCTATGCCCAGTGCTCAACAAGATGTTCTCCTGCCCCTGTCTCATGGTCTAAAGGGGAGCAGCAAGTTCTACACCATCAGTTCTAGCCTAGTCATAGAGGACATTTTCATACATATTAGGTGTTCGGATCTGAAGATTGGATGAAGAATGGTACAGAGTTGTACCGAATTTATTTCAACATGGAGAATGGACCCATCATTACAGCCACTGATGAGTCAATGTTATGGATCTAAAGGTGTGGGTGTGATACGAGTTCTCACCCTTGTGTGAAGTCAGTAGGTCTCGTCCGGCTTCATGGATGAGCTGCTCAGTACGTTGATAAAAACCACCAGAACCTTGCTACAGAAATGTGTGTACATACTCAGAACTCTCCACGGCATCGGTCAGGTTTAATCTGGATCCACAAATGCTCCTGAACCCCCCAGGTTCTGGCTGAACACGGTCTTCATCCAGTAAGAAATGAATGTTTCACCTCATGATTCGAGACATTTGGGAAGTAAAACAGAAGGAAATAAATTATTGTCTAAATTTTTCTAAATAAGAAGCATTAAATGTAAGATTAATGTACCGACTTCTCACCACGGTGGGGCGTTTAGTGAGCATGGGAACAGCTGTGAGGCTTTTAGGTACTGAAATCAGCGTGGGACCTTTATAAAATATATAAGGGACCACAAGCATTTAAGAAGTGACTGCGGAGCATTCAGGGACTTTGGCTTTGAAAATATAACCACAAGATTGAGTGGATATTATGACATCATTCCATCATGTCAGCATGGTCACGTTGTGTTACTGTGCAGCTCCTTGTTTGTTTAAGGAAGCTGCTTCCTGCCAAAGATGTTTCTGTGTGTGTGTGTTTATTCATCCTTGTGAGGACCTGTGTTTGTTGTCCAGTGTGTGAGGACGCCTTGGTCCAGTCGGATCATCTAAGGGCTTTCAGAACCAGGTTCAGTTTCAAGGGGCTGGTGTTGTGCCAGATTTAAAAGGGTCTCCAAAAACAACAAAAGCAGAATGTATATGTGTGTGTTCCTGAATTTCTCTTTTTGTGAGGACCTAGTTGTGTTTTAAACCTCTTCTTCACCCACTTAGTGGATTTATATTTAGGTTTATTGTTAGAGTCTATGATGGTCCTCAGAGGCACGGACAGAGACGTGTATAAATGATCTGTGAATAGGGAAGAAAAACTGGGCTTGTTGTCCGTCCTGAAGGGGGCAGCAGAGGTTTTTCTCTCAAATACAATAAACCACTTTTCCATCTATAAACACACAGAGACCCTCCAACATCAATAAAGTGAAGTAAAATGGTTCATTTCAGTGTCCGTTTAATAAAACCACCTTGTTTTAAGACTATTTTATGAATGTGTTAAATATTAATTTAATTATCTGTTTAACACCATAGCTTCATCGTTTGCTGGTGTTTGTCGGTTTAATCCAAGCAAACTTCTGATTTTACATGAAAATATAAAACTTTGAGGCCTTTTTATGAATTACAACAGCCAGCCATGATGTTAGTTTCTCAGCCTCCAAAGAAACCAGAAACCTTAGATAAGAAACTGTGGAAGAGGTGAAGCCTTTAGATTGAAACGTTTTTCTAATTCTTTATTGAATCTGGGAAACAAGAGAAACGAAGCTTCAGATCTTAAAGGGATCGATCTGCAGGGTATCCTGCATCTATTCTGAAAATTAGTCATTACATGAAGTCTTGCTCACTGCTGATTACTGCTGCTTTTTACGTAGAGTCGAGGCCAAAGGTTTTACTTGTTCCATCGATTTTAAAGGCGTCTGTTAAGAAATCCATCCAATTACTGAGTAAAGTCAGTATTTCCAGTTTTTTGCTGTAAAATCCCCAGATTGTTCTTCTAGTTATTGCTGGGATGTTGAAGAAATTGCTCCTGGAGGACGTTTTGGTCCCAACCTTAACTTTTGGCAGGTTTTGTCTCTGTTGGTGTTTTTCCACATATCTAGAGCCAGTTTATTGCACAGGAAGTCAGCTCTCCCAGGTTCCCCACAGACTGCATGTAACCTTGGCTTCTCTGTCCATACGCAGCAGATCCATGTTGTGGTGGCTTCCTGTAGCTTTTTCAATTTTCAAGACTCTCCACTAAGGCACAAACTCTGCAGCAAGATCTCATCTTTTTAAACTGGCTTTTAATTCCAGAGCGCAGGACCACCGGGCCAGTCCTTGTTTCCTATATGCCTTTTATTGCTGATTTTATTGCTTTTAATGTCATCCTTGTATTTTATTGCTTATTGTTTTTATTATTTGGTTATTTTATATTTCTTTTTTAATCACCTGTACAGCAGTTTATAAGTAAATAAATGAAATGAAATAAAATTCGCACTTCAACCTTCACTTATGGTCATGAGAAATGCAACATAACTGAAAGAACAAGATCCTGGATCCAAGCAGCTGAAATGAGCTTCCTCTGCAGGGTGGCCACGGTCAACCTTAGACAAGAGGAGAGGAGCACGGAGTAGAACTGCTGCTCTTCTGGAGTCAGCTGAGGTTCTGATCAGGATGCCTTCTTCTATAGGTTCTTCTGGTAGAACCCACTGGCTGGAGACCCTGGGCCAGTCCTGGAACTCCCTGTAAGGACTGTATGTCCCTTTGGCCTTGGAACACCTTGGGATGCTCCGGGAAGAGCCGGAGAGTTGTCACTGAGGAAAGGGATGTCAGGGTTTCCCTCCGGAACCATCTCCAACCCAGTCTCTGATAGGTGGACCAGGAATAGACTCTTTAAAACAAAGAAGTCCATCTTCAGACCTAATCCAAGCTGAATTTCACCTGCTGAGGAGAAGATTGAAGGAAGAAAGACACCAAACTATCAGCCCCTGAACAGACTGCAGTGAAACAAGAAAACTTCTTTAATCAGGTTTCAAATTTGTTGCACTTGGTTACAGTCAATAACTGCCTATAAACAGAAAGTCTTCCCTGTGTTTCTTTATTTAGTCAGTCCTAAACTCTCTCTGAGCTAAGCTGAACGTCCCCCAAAGCTGTCAGACAGACCTGGAAATAAACACCTGGAGGTAAAATATAAAATAATTATAACATTCTTCAACGATTTTCAGTGTTTTCAAAAATATTTCAACTAACTTTATTATTTTTCCTTTTCTAGATAGCACAACTTATTGACTCATTCTTTCTTTTTGATCAGCTTTGAACTGCAGAAATCAGATTTTATTTTAATCTTGAAAATATTCAGCAGCTTTTCTTCTGCTGAACTGCGGTTCTTTTGTGGAACCAACAGGTGGCAGCATGTTGCCATTAGCTTCATGAAGTCACCTCAGTGTTGTGGGACAGGTTTATTTGAAATCTGTTAACAGTAAGAATGTGGGTGGAGCTACTGTGAAGGGGCGGGGCTTCATGGCCTGGGTCAGCAGCTGGTGACCTAGACATCTGCAGACTCTGAGCACAGCTGAAGCTGCAGAGGAGGACGTTTCTGTCTGCAGGTGAGTGGAGCAACATGATGAGACTCTGATATTTCTGTCATTCTTCTCCCCTTCAGATCAGCTGCTGCTGCTTTCTTACTTTCCTTTGATTTCAGTCTTAACTTCAGCTCTCTGAAGCTTTGAGATGTTTCAGTGGAGTTTTCAGACACAATTACAACAGAAAACAAAAACAGGAAAATCTCCGGGGTTTTTTAAGCAAAATCTGAAATTGATCTAAATTTGATTAGCAGATTCTGATAAATGTTTCTCTTGTGGTCAGAATTTAATACATTCTATGCTTTAGATGACTTATTTCAGAAACCTTTTTCTAAGAAGGAATGATTGTAAAATATGATTTAAAACCGAAGAATTTGAACAGAATAAAAATATCATTTATTGTCCCTTAGTGGGGGAAATATCAACAGCAAAGTCACAAAGGAAAATCTGCAGACTTGCAGAAAGATTTAAAAAAATGAACTGAAAACAGATGGAATAAGAGACTGTACAGCAAGGGCAAAATTACAGCAGCATCATGTGCAGTTATTAAAAATAACATACTCAGTAGGATCATTTAAAACATGTACAAGGGTTAGGGTTAATGTGTGTCAGTGTATAAAAAACAACAGAATGTTTTCAAGAAATGAAAGAACTGGTCAAAAATCAGCAGGGACGTGAATACTTACTGAGTTTGTAGGGAGCAGTGATGGTTAAAGTCTAACAGCTGCTGGGAGGAAGGACCTGTGATAACGCTCCTGGGTGCACCTAGGATGCAGCAGTCTGTCACTAAAGGAGCTCTCCAGTTTCATGCATGGGGTGAGAGACGTTGTCCAACTGTGGTGTTATTTTGCTGGTCTTCTGTCTCTAACCTGCAGTAGGTCAGGGGGGCATCTTAGGACGGAGCTGGCCTTGGTGGACAAGTTTAAATTATTTGAATTTTCTTTGATCCACACAGGGTCAAAACTATTTTACATACATTGATTAGTGTTTTCTCAGGAGATTTTCTTGTGTTTTATTAGAAATTGGCTTCCATGCAAAAGTCAATATAAACAGCAGAAGAACATTGACACAGTTATTGAATTTAAAAACAATTTGTCAGATTTCTCTCTGAAACTGAGCAGTTTTGTAAATTTAAACTCAAAACACCTGTTTGGTCCTGCTAATTAGACTGAAACAGCTCAGTCGTATTAAAGGTCACAAAGTCTGACCTTGTTGGAAATTCAGAATGATGCTCATAAACGACATGACTCCAACATTCAGTTGCTCTGAACTTGTTTGGAAACCGGTGCAGGTCTTCATTTAAGCAGGTGAGTCTGACTGATGTGACACGATGTGACCACAGAAACCTGTGTTGATGGAAGGTGTGAGTTCATAGATGTTTATTACGTGTGTTTCTGTGCATGTGGGGTTTTCTACAGAAGGAGGACCGAGGTGGGGGAGGATGAGGAGGAGAGGGGAGCAGAGAGAGGACAGCAGCACTCTCATCGCCATGGAAATAAACCCTGAGAACAACTATGGCAGCATCAACCTGGTATCAGTTTTCCATCCCTAAAAATGAGAAAGTTCAAACAAAACTAAACAACTGGTGGAGTCCGTTAGGGTGTCATCCTCAAGTCACTGTTTTTTTAGACATATGAGCCATCCTGTTTTCTTTTGGCAGCTTAAACAAACCCTAAAGCTGAACCTGAGGAAGTGTTCCTCAGACTAACAGACCAGGGACAGTTTCATATTTGGATTGTGTTGAGCAGTGACTAATTCAGCTAAAACTGAAAACATATTTGTCTCTGTAAAAACCTTGCAGAACATCCTGGTTGCAGGCCTTTGCTTTACTCCTGTGTGGCGTTCAGTGCAAAGTCAATGCTTTCAGAAATGTCTTCCAAGATGTTAAAACTTCAAGGACTTTGTTGGAAGCTAGGTTATGATCTGTTTTTTTCCAAATGCCTTTTTATCTACAGTGATGGGCAATGTGTAGTTTAAGTATCTGAGAAGAAGTAGACCAGTAAATATATTTATGAGGATCAACTGGTCCTACTGGAAATGTGTGAACATGAGGACACAGAAGACGTACAGAGAGGTTCAAACCTCAGGAGCTTCGGGGAAGTTTCCACCATATCTTCATTACCACCCTGTCCCATTTTAATGTTTGGTTAGGAGCCTGTCTGCCTCCAAGGTGGTTCCCCTTCCTGTGCATGCTGGGCTTTTCTCTTAGTATTCCAGTTACCTCTGCAGTCCAAAACCATGCATGTTGGGTCAGAATCAGGAAGCTGTCATTGGCCACGAGCTTCTGCTGGTCACTGACACCACACTTTCTTCTTTTGTGTTACACAACCACGTGCAGGGCCGACATTTAGCATTCTGAGTGTTTTAGATTTGGATGAAGACGGTTCTGGACATAATAACGAATATTTTCAACAACGACAAATACTAAAATTATACCAGAAAGCAAATGTTTGTGTGGACAAGGCCTAAAAAGCTTGATGTTGATGTGTCCCTCTGAGTTTATTGAAATCTACATGTAGAGGACCGGAACAAAGTTGAGGCCTGAAAATCACTCAGAGGTTCAGAGTCTTTCTTCTTCTTCTTACTGACTAAGAGCTTTGATTCAGAGCGGCTGAACCAGGAAACAGGAAGCCCGCTAGAGGAGATGAGATCTTTTATTTCTTCATCAGCGACGTTTCTATCATCAGGATGGAGAAGCTGCAGGAACAAACAGTCTGGGATCATTAGCTGCACAAAGGCACCAAAATCAGGGTTAATGTGAGTGGAGCTGATATGAAAAAGATCGTGAAGAATAATCAGATGTAATTCATTTAAAAAAAACTGTGGCTTAAATAGAGCAATCAACAGCATGCCCCATGCATACAATGTTATCAGCTACCTCCCCCAGGGATGGACAAACAGAGCTCAAACTCTGGGAGAGAACCGAGAAAAACTCAGAAAACTGAACAGTTGGAGGACTGATTTGAAGTTGGCTGTTTGGACAGATCCAGCAACAATCCATGGCCTTGATTTTTCCAAGTCTGATGAAACCAGATTATAACAGTTCTATCCCAGACAAAAAGGTTCATTTCCAGTTTCTGAAGAGTAAACTTGCTACTATACAACATTAGAAACAGAGTAATAATTTAGTCCAGGTTTGACTGGTCCATTTAAAGTCATCTTGTCTCAATCTAAGGTGGCTTTAATGGTAAAAGATCATGAAACTGTTTTTTAAAAGTGTTTTTTAGAGGTGAGCAGAAGTCGGACCAGTCAGAGACAGTTAAATGCTGTCCAAACTCCTTAAAAAAAAACACTGAATTAACCCTTTATTTAGCACCAAATCATAAAATGGGACAGCAAGCTAAACCACACACAGCACCAAACAGTGAGCCAACATCTCCACCAGTCTGGATCAGGAGCTGCTCAGGAGCTTTCTGCAGCTCATTACTTCTGGCAGGGATAATAGTTACATCCAAAAGCAACAGTTTATGTTTGTGCTGTAAAATCATACCAGACTGAGACCTGGTCCCTGCAAATGCTTCTAATTTCCTTCAAGATGTCTTTTACAAAATGAAAAAAAATAAATACAATCTCCAACAAAGTTCTTGTTACCCTGAAGTTCAACCTCATGTCTGGACTTTTAAAGTCCTTCAACCTTTGCTTCTAGGTTTTTTCAGCATAGAAACAAAGTCACAATAAATGGATTTGTAAATGATGGTGAAACAACCACAAGTCCAAACCAGCAAGAAAATACTGGGAGTTAGCATTTTTTAAGAGGGAACGGCACAAAACCTCAAAAATGTGTTGAAACCATTTTTAGGTGTAGAGAAAACAGGTGTGTTTTAGGTAAATGGAAAATTTGCTGTTGTTTTCCAGGAAGCATCGTCTCAGCCACGAGACAGGAACGTGTTTAGTGACGAAACCACTCGAATTGGTGAGTCAGATTCTACTGAAGTCTTTTCTGGTCATTTAACAGCTAATTGGAGTTTTTAAGTGGAATTAATTTCAGTTTTAATTATCAAAGTAATTTTAATCAGCATAATGTTGAAATTCATTGAAGTTCAGTTTTATAATAAAACATCATTGCAAATATAATTTGCTCCTAAAGGAGGAAGGAGGAATATTTTTTCATCTGATGAATGAATGAATAAAGTGCTGTTCTCTTATTGGTCAGATTTTGTCCTGGTGTGGGAGGAGCCTCGAGGTGACAATGAGGACAGCTCAGGTGTTAGCTCTACCCATATGAAGTGGAGGGAGCAGTTTCTGAGCAGACTGAGAGAAGAAGGCCTGCTGCAGGAGCAGGTAAGCAAAACAAACACACCTGAGAGTGAAGTCAAACACATGTCACATGACATCAGGAGGAAATACTCACCTGGTTTACCTGAGTGAAGAGCTGAAGAGTGAAACTCTGAGCTAAAGTCGACATGTGAGTGAAACCTGCTGCGTCTAATTGGCTGAGAGCAGCGAAACATGATACCTGAAAGCAAAAAGGACCAAAGAGTGTTTGAAGGGAAGGGAGGAGTCCAGGAACAGAAAGACAGGCATGTAGGTCCTGTGGCAAGCCCAAATCATGATGCCTCCACCACTGTGCTTGACAGTTGGTGTGCTCTGTTTCCTGCTGTGCATCATGGCCAAACATCTCCCTCTCCGTATCATCTGCCCTGTGTGTCCAGAATAGATTCTGTAGGGCTGGTGGGTTCAGCATTACTCTGATGGTTCCGTCCTTTTCTCCACAGAGGGAGGTCTGCCAGGCAAAGAAGAGGATCTGCTTCGTCCTCCTCAGTGCTACGTGGAGCGTCCTCTGTTACTATGCCGAGGAGATAAGCCTCAGAGTCCCCCTGCAAGTAAGACCCTCATCCTAAGGAGCTCTCCTGCCACTAATGGGCGTCCTCTCAGCATGTCCTCTGTCCTCCCACAGGTGGTCACGGCTCCGATCATTAACTGGTCTGAACAGTTCCTGTCCAAGCTGTCCCTCCCTAACCCCCTGTCTCAGGAAGTCCCCAACCAGCCACCTGACTACTACACCTGTCAGTTCAGGACCAATAAGCTGGAGAGGTTCTCACTCTTTGTTCTCCTTCATCTGCAGCTTCCCAGCTGAGGATCAGGCTCATACTGCTGCAGTTTCAGCTGTTTTCTGTCTGCAGGTTCCTGGGAAGTGAAGACAAGGAGATGTTCTTTAAGACCACCCAGAGACACCAGGTGGTGAGTTCAGGCACCGTATGACATCTTAATTAATCATCTGCATTTGCAAACACTTCCTTGTTTAACTATGAAGAAAAGCAGAGTGTGATCAGTTTTGTTTGGAACTACAAACAGAATAACTTGGTCCATTGTCACAGGTTTTGTCTCGGAGAGAGAAGCTGTCTCAGCTGGTTATTTCTCTGATACTACCTTTCTTACCTGAGGTTTACAGTTTGTTTTGTGGAGAACAGCTTCTTTAAGTCAGATTTGAATAATAAGTTGTTCTACTGAATGATCTTTAGCCAAGCCAACTTTATTTATAAGCACTTTAAAAACAGCATAACTGATCAAAGTGCTGAACAGATATCTAATATCAGCATTAAAAATCCAAAAACAACCTAAAAGATGTTATAAAGCAACTCAAAACAAGTCAAATGAACTTTCTCATGCTGGACCAAAAAACAATAAGTGAAGAGGTCTGTCTGATGGGCAGACACAAGGTCCAGTGTTCCCCGGTTCCGGTGTCACCCCAGATACACACTGCAAAAAATTAAAAGGGTCCTTCACCAAAGGTTTGTTAGGACAATATGTTAAAAGCACCAACAATAATAACTGTCATGTTTGGTCATTATTTCAGCTAAAAGTTCAGAAGAATCATTTAAAAACATTTTGTGATGTTTGGGTGATCGGTAAATTACTGCCCACATTGTTGGTTTCCATTAGAAGACATTCAAGGCTGAAGAAAGATGATGAGAGAGGATGTTGCTTACATGTGATCCCATCCTTAAAAACAGTCGCTCTTCCTTCTCCTCATCCCGACATTCATGGGGAGTTAAAATAGCCGCAATCTAGTGGCAACGATTCAGAAAACACACTAGTCTCAACAGCATTCATCCATGTCTCCATCAAGCAGAGAAAATCCAAACCTCTTGAGGTGAAGAAGTCTTTGAGGATGAAGACTTGTTACTCCTTGACCTGGCGTTGACCAGTCCAAACCTGACAGGAGCTGGCCCAACTGAAGCACTGACAGTCCGAGGATCTTTACGGAGAGTTCCCAGGATTCCCAGGTTCACCCCACGCTGCCGTGGATGAGGAGAATGAGAGCCGTAGATCCAGAGTAGTATCATGCACCAACATTAAGCTGCTATTGTAAATGTTAACATGAACATCAGAAACAGAGTTCTCCATGATAGACCGCGGGTCACACACACCAGCACCATCATTCTAGGCCAGGGGTCCCCAACTAAAATAGCAGGAGGTCCACTACCTCCATCATCCAAACACTTTGGGGTCCGAACATTTTAAATAAACTGACAAAAATATTTTCTTTTTTCTTCATTTTTATTCATCAATAGAGTTTTTGTTTTTTAACTACTGATCAGTTATTCATCTGCCCAGAAATCCTCTGCTGAACAGAAAAGTGCAATCCAATATAAGCACCAATATTAAATGCTTTGAATGACTCAGTCAAGCTGGGTCAGTACATCTTGGTAGAACAGTTCTGCTCTCATTGTGCTTGTGGCAGACAGGACTATTTGCTGAACCTTTTCCTTACATTGTTGTCCTTCTTTTCTGCCACAGCTTCCAGGCACCCTGTGATCATTTCCCAGGCAGTGAAAGGCTTGTTGTGTTGTCCTATAATCCACGGTACTCACAGTGAGTTCACCGTTGAGCTGTAAGAGACGTGTTATCAGCCGTGTAGCTCGCTCATATTATCCCATTTATTCTCCTTGTCCTACCGTCAGACCCAGGCTGATAGCTTTGGTTGAAGTTCTTATGTTTGGTTTCATAATGTCTCTTTAGATTTCCACTCTTTATAAGTCCAACTGGATCAGAACATATAAGGCAGGCTGGCCTTACACCCTAAAGAAGTTTAAATGAAAGCGTTTGCTTCGGTCCATTTATCTTTAAATGTTTGATTTTCATAATCCACTTATGACCAAGCCGTCTTCTTTTACTCACCAAGTCATTGTACTGACAGCAAGCGTGAGCTCCCTTGCTAGTAACTTAACAGCTATTAACAGTAACATTAACACTGCACTGACGCTGGAGGCCCCACCAGCTGGCTTCAAGTGAATGTAGCTGGCCCACATAGCTGCCCGTTGTGCCTGTTTAAAAGTCAGACGCAGCAGCTGACAGGAATAAAATGTCTATATCTACTTGTGGTCCGGACAAAATGCTCTCTGGGTCCAGATTTGGACCGGAGTCCGGGGTTTGAAGACCCCTATTCTATGCCATACTTTTACCACTCTCTGTAAGAAAGGGAGAAAGCTGTTGTGTTTTGTATCACTATATGCAGATGATATTCAGCTGTACCCATCATTCCTACTAGATGACATTATGACCTCAATGTTTTAGGTTAAACTATCCACCAAATGACTAAAACTATAAATATAAAGTTATATAAAAAAAACAAGCAGTACGTTTAAGAACCACCTAGCCTGGCAGTAACAATGATTAACCTTTAAATCAGCTCCATTTCATTCCTTTACAGTGGTTTAGGATTGGAGGATGGATGGATGGAGGAATGGATGAATGGATGGATGAATGGATGGATGAATAGATGGATGAATGGATGGATGAATGGATGGATGAATAGATGGATGGATGCATGGATGGATGGATGGATGGATGGATGGATGGATGCATGGATGAATAGATGAATGGATGGATGCATGGATGGATGGATGGATGAATAGATGCATGGATGAATAAATGGATGGATGGATGAATGGATAGATGCATGGATGGATGCATGGATGGATGGATGGATGGATGGATGGATGGATGAATAGATGCATGGATGAATGAATGGATGGATGGATGCATGGATGAATAGATGAATGGATGGATGCATGGATGGATGGATGGATGGATGGATGGATGAATAGATGCATGGATGAATAAATGGATGGATGGATGAATGGATAGATGCATGGATGGATGCATGGATGGATGGATGGATGAATGGATGGATGGATGGATTCCAATAATATAAAATCCTTTAGTCAAATCCAGTTACATATTGTCCAGTTTAATCCTTAAAGAAAAGAAAATGCTAAGGGATTAAAGGCATCAACACCATGACATCATCAACATCTGTTGAAAGATGTTGATGATGTCATGACCAAAGCCTCTGTGTTTTTTTTTTTTTTTAAGAATTCAGACTAAAAGTCACCGTCAGAACAGGAAGAAACCGAGATGACAATAAAAGCTGTTGCAGGTCCAACGCCTAGGACCACTGCTGTCGTCACACTGCAGCTGCAGATGTCTGTGGTTGGGTTTTCTCTGCAGTATTTGCTGTTTTATTCCCTTAGAGCATTTTGGGACAGTTCTGTTTGATGATTATCTGTAAATCTCAGAGATGAAATCATTCAGACCATGCAGGAGGCATGTGTGTTCATTAGATGAACCTCGCAGACATCCAACACCGACAGCTCTGACTGCTTGGATGTTTTCTTTAGTATGTTTTCCTTATTATTCAGATTTTCTAATGTTGATCAGATTCCTCAATGTTCATCAGCCTGGTTCTTTCCAACCCAAATCTGGTTCGCTCATGTTCTTCAGCAAAGCTGCATCTTTCACTCTTTTTATGATTTTCAGTATTTGAACAGTGTCAGTCAGAGAGCGATCAGTCCAGTGACATCCAGATTATACAGTCATGTCTCTAAATTATTCATCATGCAATCAATCAGATCATCAGAGACTCATAGGGTAGACTGGACTGAACGACTGACAGGGATTTAGACCAACTCAGTCATTCAGTCTATGATCTGGTTGCCATAGCAACGCACAACAATGTAAAATAGTGGAGGGTGGGGTCTCCTTCTGTGGTTTCACTGTTAAACTGGTGGATAAAATCACCAACGATGGTGATTTGTCCAAATTATTTGAGTGCTTTTATTCTCAATGACCTACTGTTATCCAGTTTTAATCAACTCAGAAACACAATCATTATTTTCCATGTTTAATCGTTAAAAAAAAAACTAATATTCGAAAATATTAACTTACTTTGTATTTTAAGATTCCATCAGTTCTGCAGAAAAGTTCTGCAGACTTTTTAAATTCTGACAAGTAAAAACCAGTAGATTATGTTCCAGCTGCAAAAGCTTAATAAAACTGATCACTCAGGTCAGATCAGATTCTGATGTTCAGCAGAGCTTTGGGAAACTGGACTCTATGAACTGGTTCCAGTTTCATCAGTGCCTCAGGAACCCTCCTCAGATCCAGGATGTCTCCGTCAACAGACGGATGCTGCAGGCGGCGACACCTTCTGCAAACACAGACCGAGTCCAACACAAACAGCGTGAGCAGAAGTGGAGCAGTGGAGCTGAACATGCTGCAGAAAACCCGTTTCAGTAGAATTAGAACTATTGTCGCCAAACAGGAGAACACTCTGAGACACAATGGTTTTACTGCACAGAGAGACTGTGGACTTTATTTCTGTCTTCATAAAGTTGGGTTTTTAAGAATGAAGATGAGTGATGGGAATGTCAATAAAATTAACTCAGATTAACAAAAGCTGCAGTATTTTATCTGACATCTAGTGTAATCTGACACCTTGTATTTCACCCAGGAGGTTAAAATCCAGATTACCACTTGATTTCAGTCTGTTTGAGGCATTTAACCAATAATTCAGTATTCTGAAAGCAGAAAGATTATTATTATGAAAAAATTTTATTACGAAATTAAGACGTTTAAGACAAAAAAGAAAATGTTTTCCTGTCGCCTAAAAAAATTCAGTTTTTCAAATATATTCTAATAATAAAGGTTTTCAGTTATATATTCAGAACGTGAAAATTAACTACATGGATGAGACTGAAACACGACAGCAGCAAAGGTGTAAACAAAGAAAACATTATTAATAAAACAGCAAATCGTTGCTGGCAGACACGAACTGTCTATTTCTGAAAATGTAGCTTTTCATAAAAAGAAATAATCTACATGTGACTTAATGCTGTTTGGTCAAAGGTATGTGCTATTTTTCATACCTTTCACCAGAAATCAATGAAAGCCCAAACGGCGATCGCTAGAGTTGAGATTCACAAGAGAACCAAGATGAGTGAAAATAGATATTTTTATTTGAGAGTGACAAAAAATAAAGATTTTATATTTATATAACAGTGGATATACATTTTATATCCAGTGTTTACAGTACAATAGGATGTACCTTAACCACGATGCATCATTGGCAAAAACATGTCTGAATTTGGTAAAACATATTTTGAGTAAGATGATTAATAAATTTGATTTAAATATCCCAGGTTTTTCTAGTAAAACATTAAATATTAAATTTGTGGAGTTCCTCAGGGACATGTCCTGGAGTCCTGAAAGTTACTATTTCAACAGATTTAAATTAGTAACAGTTTGATGGAACAAAGAGATTTAAAATAAAAGGTTATCTCTGTGTCTCTGCAGCTGTATGAGATCCTGGCCAGAACTCCATATGGTTCTGTGAAGAAGGGAGAGGTGGGCATTGACCGGCTGATCAGTGAGCAGGTCTTCGCTGCTGCATACCCACTGCATGAGGTCTAAACCCTGACCTGAAGTTAGATATTCCTCTGTGTATATATACAAATTACTTAATGTCAACTCTGTTTGCAGGGGGATTTCAAGCTGCCGAACCCCCCTGTGGCCCCCCAGTCTTTAAGTCTGAGACAGATCCTGTACGCATACTGGTCAAAGTGGTCCTGCTGGAAACGCTACCAACCTCTGGACCACATAAGGGAGTATTTTGGGGAGAAGATAGCTCTTTACTTTGCATGGATCGGTAACTGCAGTCCTGTTTAAAATGTTGTAATCCAGTCCAGATATTTTTTCCCTATCTTCCTGTGATCCTTTAAAAGGGTGTTGATGAGGCTTTGGCTTCCGTGGAGAAGAGCCTTCGTCATAACCTGATACCCTGCGTGTAATTCTTGGAACTGAAGCCCTGATACAGTGACATGATTATCTGGGACTCTTCACCCCTGAAACCCTCCCTGGGACAGGCAGAGCTTTCTGTACATCCATTGCTCTCTACATAACCTGATACACAGAGGATCAGCTTATGACGAGGACTCTTATCCAAGGCACCCAAATCTTCATCAACAGTGGTCTAAACTGAGTTCACCAGTCTTTCTAAAGAACTTGAGGTTTTCACTGACTTTAAAAACTTTCTATAAGGACTTCCAGATATGCAAGCTAGCATAGAGGCTATCCAAGGTAAATCAGTAATCGGCAAGAAGAAAAGAAAATCAATATTGAAAAACTCAGGCCATCACATACAACGTACCCAGTTAAATTGGAATAATAAGACTGTCAAATACTTTGGGATTAAGATCCCCAAAACATTGGTTGATTTTTATGACATAAATTATTTGCCCATTAATGAGGAAATAAAGGAAGAAGTTAATAGATGGACTTTACTACCGATAGATCTATATAATAGAGTTAACATACAGTACAGACCAAAAGTTTGGACACACCTTCTCATTCAAAGAGTTGTCTTTATTTTCATGACTATGAATATTGTAGCTTCACACTGAAGGCATCAAAACTATGAATTAACACATGTGGAATTATATACTGAACAAAAAAGTGTGAAACAACTGAAAATATGTCTTATATTCTAAGTTCTTCAAAGTAGCCACCTTTTGCTTTGATTACTGCTCCACACACTCTTGGTATTCTGTTGATGAGTTTCAAGAGGTCGTCACCTGAAATGGTTTTCACTTCACAGGTGTGCCCTGTCAGGTTTAATAAGTGAGATTTCAAGCCTTATAAATGGGGTTGGGACCATCAGTTGTGTTGTGCAGGAGGTGGATACAGTACACAGCTGATAGTCCTACTGAATAGACTGTTATAATTTGTATTGTGGCAAGAAAAAAGCAGCTAAGTAAAGAAAAACGAGTGGCCATCATTACTTTAAGAAATGAAGGTCAGTCGGTCCGAACAATTGGGAAAACTTGGAAAGTGTCCACAAGTGCAGTCACAAAAACCATCAAGCGCTACAAAGAAACTGGCTCACATGAGGACCGCCCCAGGAAAGGAAGACCAAGAGTCACCTCTGCTGCTTACGATAAGTTCATCCGAGTCACCAGCCTCAGAAATCGCAGGTTAACAGCAGCTCAGATTAGAGAACAGGTCAATGCCACACAGAGTTCTAGCAGCAGACACATCTCTAGAACAACTGTTAAGAGGAGACTGTGTGAATCAGGCCTTCATGGTAAAATAGCTGCTAGGAAACCACTGCTGAGGACAGGCAACAAGCAGAAGAGACTTGTTTGGGCTAAAGAACACAAGGAATGGACATTAGACCAGTGGAAATCTGTGCTTTGGTCTGATGAGTCCAAGTTTGAGATCTTTGGTTCCAACCACCGTGTCTTTGTGCGGCGCAGAAGAGGTGAACGGATGGACTCTACATGCCAGGTTCCCACCGTGAAGCATGGAGGAGGAGGTGTGATGGTGTGGGGGTGCTTTGCTGGTGACACTGTTGGGGATTTATTCAAAATTGAAGGCATACTGAACCAGCATGGCTACCACAGCATCTAAGCATCTCTGAGAACTCCTTCAAGACTGTTGGAAAACCATTTCAGGTGACGACCTCTTGAAGCTCATCAACAGAATATAAAGAGTGTGAGGAGCAGTAATCAAAGCAAAAGGTGGCTACTTTGAAGAACCTAGAATATAAGACATATTTTCAGTTGTTTCACACTTTTTTGTTCAGTATATAATTCCACATGTTAATTAATAGTTTTGATGCCTTCAGTGTGAAGCTACAATATTCATAGTCATGAAAATAAAGAAAACTCTTTGAATGAGAAGGTGTGTCCAAACTTTTGGTCTGTACTGTAGTTAGGATGAATATTCATTCACTTACTCTTTTTTTTCAGTCAATACCTGCAGAAATACCAGTAAAATAATTTACAATATGGAGCAGAATGCTTTCAGCATTTATATGGAAGGGTCAGAAGCCCAAAGTCAGAAGCATAACATACAACTCTCTAAGGAGAAAGCTGGGCTTTCCCTTCCAGACTTATTTTAAAGCTGCACAACTTAGATATTTATACTACCGCTGCAACCCAAGACATGTCTCAGTTTGATATGCCACTGCAAACAATAACTGGAGATAATAAATTGTATTTAGAAGAGAAAAAAACTTGACTGTTGGACAAGAAAACTCCAAAATATTTGGTTTAAATAACGTGAAGTTAGGAAACCAGATTAAACAGTTATGGTGGCTTGCATATGACAGAGACTTCGCTGCAGCCCAGCATGATGATCGTTTCATACAGTGGTCAGCCCAGTATTCGGACATATAGTTTAGTTTCAGAGGCAGGAGAATTATTGGAAAAGCAAGATTTCTTCTGATTTTTCCAAGTTAGATCCTACTTTAACAGCAACATGAAACTTAGGCATGTAAGCACTAATGACCTAACTACCTTTCTAAATGATGCATTCAAATCTGAGGTGACAACAAAACTCATTGACAATATATACTCATACCTACAAACATTTAAGGGCCATTCAACAAACTACATGAAAACATGAAAATGAAATGGGAAAAAGAAGCAAATATTATGAAATCAGAGGAACATTGGCTTAACATCTGCAGAACACAACTCGAGACATCTAGTTCAGGTTATAGGAGGGAATTCACGTGGAAAAATCTGGTTTGATTTTATTTCTCCAATAATTAAACAAAAGCAGAGGGGTCAATCTAAGTATGGTTATTGCTTTAACGTCTTCTGGGGTTGTCCTGATATTCAACCATATTGGAGATGTAGAAGTTGTAGAAGTGATTACACATGTGGTACGTTTTGAACTGAAATCAGTACTATCTGCTTAGGAAATATTAAGATATCTATTTCCTACAGCAACCGATAATTAATATTTTGCTGGCAGCTGGTTAAAAAGCTGTTACCAGGAGGTGGTTAATGACAGAACCTCTGGTGAAAAAAGAACGGATAGAATTAGTAAAGGAAATATATAGCTTTGAGAACTTAACATTTTCCTTGAGCCTTAAAATGGAGCAGTTTAAGAAATAAACTCCATAAACTCCATCCTTCTGCCAAAGACACACTTTGGCAGAAGGATGGAGACGGGCTATTCTCTTTACAATGAATAGGACACCAGGATTGAGGTTAGCAATCCTTCATCCGAATGAAGCACAAGACTTCTGGAACAAATTTCTTTGGGAAATGGGAAAATTATATTTAACATAAGTGCAGTATGATAGAGAACGTGTAATATCTGAAACTAGATGTTAAGGTGGAAAGACACACTTTGGCAGAAGGATGGAGTAGAAGGGTATTTGGTGGATGTCCCACTCCTTTCTTGGAAATGATCTCATGACGCATGAGATTTAGAAAACACCCCATTGCATCATTTAACGGACATTGTAGATACATTTTGAGGGGATAACTCTTTGAAGACGGGTTTTATCTTTTTGGGGAATGTATTCCTATTACTCAGACGTCGAAGACACCTTGATTTCTTCAGACCTACCTGGAGATTTTGTTTCTGATTTGCCAGATGTTGAACCCAGCTGCTTTTAAATGCCATGTATTGTAATTCCTTTTCTATTTTGTTTCTGCGCTTTTTCCTGGTTTTTCTTTTTGTATGGTTGAAAGTTTCACTTACAAATCTGTATAAAAATCAAGTATAAAAATCTTTTCAATAAGAGTTCCTCAGGGATGAGTCCTGGAATCCCTAATTTGGCTGTTTTCCCACCCAGGTTCAGTCCAGCTCCTGAACCTGACCATTGGCATGTGTGCAGTGTGGTCTTTAGTAATCTAATAAAACTGGAAGTGGATAACTGCACCCCTTTAAAAGATGTTAGCTATTTCTCTCCTTGGAAGGCAGATTTACAGAAATGAGAGTTTAGGACTTTAGCCTTAACCCTACCTTGTCCAGTGGTAACTCAGTGGGTGTCTGCAGGTTTCTATACTGGCTGGTTGCTACCAGCATCTCTGATTGGGACTCTGATCTTTCTGGTGGGATTTTGGCTTGTGGCCACTGACGTTCCAGCGTAAGAACAAATTTCACATTTATTCTTCACACTTTTTGTGATAATCCCAGTTTCTGTGCAGCTTAAATTGTCTGTGATAAAAATGATGAACTGCACAAGCGAATGCCTGGAGAGTTTCTACTGAAGAAGTTCTCTGTAACCACAGGAAGGAGTTGTGCGAAAGTGGAGGTGCTTTCATCATGTGTCCTCTCTGTAACATCTGCTCCTCCTGGAACTACTCCAGCATCTGCATCACCTATAAGGTACCTGTCAACCAGTTCATCTCTGGCTCGGCCTAAACCAGCCTAACCAGACCTAACCAGTCAAGGGGTCAGTTATTTGCTATCGACCAATTATCTGCTGTAGTTCAGTTCATTTGGATCTCATGACTGCATTAAATACTTACCTCCTGCTGGTTTTTGCTATTAAAAAGCATTGAATTCAATTCAGAATATCACTGGGAAATATCTGAATATTCTGCAGGATTATAAAACATTTTGATTTGTAGGAGTTTGATGACTACACCCTGTGGTGTCTTCTGTACGGAGTATTCTGGAAGTATAGAGTGCCACTTGTACTCCAGCCAGTTACCTGCTGGAGTCTGGTTGGTCTAGATCTATGAAGCTAGATCTTGCGACTGCAGTTATTACTGTTAAATAATTTTCTTTTTGTTGCTTATAGACAAACTATGAAACTACAGTTTAGCTCTGGGAATGATGGTAGCTGATTTATATTATTTAAATCTTATTCACATAAAATAATCTTTAAAAAAAACTTGATGTCCACTTGCAGGTGAAATTCTCCACAATGATTTGTCCAGTCTGGCTTGCTGTAGTTCACTTCCAGGGTGCAGGAGAACATTACATAAAATCTGGCACAAAGCAGATCACACTTTGCAGGATCTGCTGCTCACTCCTTGGTGCTAAATACCACAGACCCATTTGGAGATGTAGATAAGCCCATTCCTGAGTGGAGCAGAGCCTTCATAGAACCATGTGGTAGTTCCTCTATTCATTATAGCGCAATAGTTAGGTAAGAAAGGAGCACATAAATCTTAGGTAGAATTCATGAGGCAATAGATCCAATTTCCACTCCAGAACTTTATTTGATAATTTCATGTGTCTAAGGCAGCGTTCTGTTTCCATCCTTCATGTTGAATCAAACTCTCTTATTTCTCATCATTTCCACTTTTCGTACCTTAGCCCTGCCTCCGAATGCCTTCAGTGTGTCCTTTATGTCTCTGCAGGCGGGTCTCCTGTTTGACAATGGTGGAACAGTGTTTTTCAGCGTCTTCATGTCTTTGTGGGCTGTTACCTTCCTGGAGTACTGGAAGAGAACGTGTTCGGCTCTTTCCCACCGCTGGGACTGCCATGACTTCCAGGACATTGAGGTGAGATGCCATGATGCCTGTCTCTAAAACAGTACCACTTTCTGAAAGTGTGTGTAAGTCATTTCCTTCCCTGAACAGGAGCGTCCTCGTCCAGAGTTCACAGCCATGGCACCGATGACCATGAGGAACCCGGTCACTGGGGCGGAGGAACCTTACTTTCCTGAGACGAAACGGTTTAACAGAACTGTGACTGGATGCATGGTCATCATCATCATGGTAAGCCTCCTGATCATCAATGTAATTCAATTGTTTACCTTTATTATCCTCAAATGTCAATCCTCATTTGATTATCTTCATTAATACCAAACAGAGGTGAGAACAAGAGGTTGAAGTTGACTATTATGTGTGCAGGTTGCTGTGGTGCTGATGTTTCTCATTGGCATTATTTTGTACCGTACAATCCTCAGCATCATCATTTACAAGTCAGTTACCACTGACAGCTTCTTCAGCTCCTCTGTGAGTAAAAAATACACACCCTTGCAATGGAGATGTTCCTGCAAATGTTTGAATGTTTGGAGAATCTGTACAGAAAGTATAGACTCTCAAGGATGCTGCCTTGAGGGACACCATACGTTCCTGATGTTACGGTCCTGGTAAGGTGTCTCTGTTTGAGTTTGAATTGATTTCTGCTTTCAGGCGGGGAGGATAGCCAGCCTTTCAGGATCAGTGTTGAACCTGATTGTCATCCTCATGTTGTCCAGAGTTTACATCACGCTGGCCCACATCCTTACTCGCTGGGGTGAGTCTCTGTTCTCATGTCACACTCAGTTTGACAAACAGACTTTATTGCATTCTTCAGTTTAAAGAATGCAGTAAAACCAAAACGAGTGAAAAAGCTGTTTTAATGTTTAGTGATCAGTGCACAAATACAGTCAATGGGTCCTACCAAGCTAAATAAAGAAGCTGTGAGTGAATAACTAGGTCATCCCTTTCTGCTTCAGCAAGATCTAATCTGATCAAATGAATTTATTAACTGATTATTATCAGTATGAAAACCTCTATAAAAGCATAACCTTTGTCAGTGTGCTGCTCTGGAGAATGCAGGATTGTTTTATCCCAATGCTAAGTTGGAAAGGCATCAGCAAAGACATTAGAGAAGCAATCATTGCTGTTCATCAATCTGGAAAGGGTTATAAGGTCATTTCCAAACTATCTGAACCCCACCATTCTACAGAGACATTCCCAAGAGGAAAACAATTCAGACAGCTTCCAATCTTCCCTGGAGTGGACATCCCAGCAGATTCAGCCCAAGGTCAGAGTGTGAAGCTCAGAGAAATTACGAAAGACCTCCAGAGCTCCATCTCAGACTCTACAGGCCTCAGTTAGCAGATTAGATGCTAAAGGTAAAGTGTTAAAAGAGACGGGCTATTCTCTTTACAATGAATAGGACACCAGGATTGAGGTTAGCAATCCTTCATCCGAATGAAGCACAAGACTTCTGGAACAAATTTCTTTGGACAGGTGAGACCAAAGTACTCGTACTCGTCGTCTTCCGCTTTATCCGGGACCGGGTCGCGGGGGCGGCAGACTCAGCAGAGACGCCCAGACGTCCCTCTCCCCAGACACGAGAGACATATTCCCTCCAGCGTGTCCTGGGCCGTCCCCTGGGCCTCCTCCCGGTGGGACATGCCTGGAACACCTCCCAAGGAAGGCGTCCAGGAGGCATCCGGTATAGATGCCCGAGCCACCTCAACTGGCTCCTCTCGATGTGGAGGATCAGCGGCTCTACTCCAAGCTCCTCCCGGATGGCCGAGCTCCTCCTCCTGTCTCTAAGGGAGTGCCCGGCCACCCTACGGAGGAAGCTCATTTCAGCCGCTTGTATCCGGGATCTCGTTGTTTCGGTCATGACCCAAAGTTCATGGCCATAAGTGAGGGTAGGAACGTAGACCGACCGGTAAATCGAGAGCTTTGCTTTTCGGCTCAGCTCTCTCTTCACCACAACGGACCGGCACAGCGCCCCCATTACTGCGGCAGCCGCACCGATCCATCTGTCAATCTCCCGCTCCATTCTTCCCTCACTCGTGAACAAGACCCCGAGATACTTAAACTCCTCCACTTGAGGCAGGAATTCCCCTCCAACCTGAAGAGAACAAGCCACCCTTTTCCGGTCGAGAACCATGGCCTCGGACTTGGAGGAGCTGATCTTCATCCCAGCTGCATCACACTCGGCTGCGAACCGCCCCAGTGCATGCTGTAGGTCTTGGCTAGAGGGGGCCAGCAGGACTACGTCATCTGCAAAAAGAAGAGACGAAATCCTCTGGTCCCCAAACCAAACCCCCTATGGCCCTTGGCTGCGTCTAGAAATCCTGTCCATAAACGTTCTGAACAGGACCGGTGACAAAGGGCAGCCCTGCCGGAGTCCAACATGCACCAGGAACAAGTCTGACTTAGTGCCGGCATTGCGGACCAAACTCCTGCTCCACTTGTACAGAGACCGGATGGCCACTAATAAAGGACCCCTGACTCCATACTCCTGGAGCACCCCCCACAGGGCATCACGAGGGACACAGTCAAATGCTTTCTCCATGTCCACAAAACACATGTAGACCGGTTGGGCAAACTCCCATGAACCCTCGAGTACCCTGTAGAGGGTATAGAGCTGGTTCAGTGTTCCACAACCAGGACAAAAACCACACTGGTCCTCCTGAAGCCGAGGTTAGACTATCGGCCGGACTCTCCACTCGGGCAACAGCATCGACAATAGATGCGGAGAACATGGTCCACTCGGATTATATGTCTCCAAAATTCCCTGGAATCTGGTCAAAGCTCTCGCGGAGGTGAGAGTTGAATAAATCCCTGGCCAAGGGCTCCGCCAGACGTTCCCAGCAGACCCTCACTATGCGCCTGGGCCTCCCAAGTCTGTCCGGCTTTCTCTTCTTCCAGCGGATCCAACTCACCACCAGGTGGTGATCAGTGGACAGCTCAGCCCCTCTCTTCACCCGAGTGTCCAAAACATGCGGCCAAAGGTCTGATGATACAACAACAAAGTCGATCATTGACTTCCTGCCTAGGGTGTCCTGGTGCCAAGTGCATTGATGGACACCTTTATGGTGTTCATTATGGACAATCCGTGACTAGCACAGAAGTTCAATAACAAAACACCACTTGGATTCAGATCAGGGAGGCCATTCCTCCCGATCACACCTCTCCAGGTGTCACTGTCATTTCCCACGTGGGCGTTGAAGTCCCCCAGCGGAATAATGGAGTCCCCGGGAGGGGCACTATCCAGCAACCCTGACAGGGACGCCAAGAAGGCCGGGTACTCTGCACTACCGCTCGGCCCGTAGGCTGAAACGACAGTAAGAGACCTGTCCCCGACCCGAAGGCGCAGGGATGCGACCCTCTCATCCACCGGGGTAAACCCCAACACGAGACGGGTGAGCTGGGGGGCAACAAGGAAACCCACCCCAGCCCGCCACCTCTCCCCGTGGGCCACCCCAGAGTAGAAGAGAGTCCAGCCCCTCTCAAGGAGATGGGTTCCAGAGCCCAAGCTGTGCGTGGAGGTGAATCCCGACTATTTCTAGTCGATATCTCTCCACCTCCCGCACAAGCTCAGACTCCTTCCCCCCCAGCGAGGTGACATTTCACGTCCCTAGAGCCAGCCTAAGCATCCGGGGATCAGGCCTTCAAGGTCTCCACCTTCGTCCGCCGCCCAATACTCTTTGCACCAGTCCCTCATGGTTCGCCCCACAGGTGGTGGGCCCACTGGGGGATGGCCTCGCGTCTCTCGTTCGGGCTTGGCCCGGCCGGGTCCCGCGAGGAGCAACCCGGCCACCAGGCGCTCTCCGACGAGTCCCGACCCCAGGCCTGGCTCCAGGGTGGGACCCCAGCTCCACCATGCCGGGCGACGTCACGTGCCTCGATTTCGTAGTCGTCATGAGGGGTTCTTGAACCGCTCTTTGTCTAACCCTTCCCCTAGAGCCTGTTTGCCATGGGAGACCCTACCAGGGGCATTTAAGCCCCAGACAACATAGCCTCTAGGATCATTCGAGCACTCAAACCCCTCCACCACGTTAAGGTGGCAGTTCAACATTTCTACCAAAGTAGAGATGTTTAACTATAACGTAGTGCTCCAAACATGGAGCACTACGTTATAGCAGAACAACATCTCACATCAAGCATGGTGGTGAGAGTTAATGAGATGGGCTTGTTTTACAGCTTCATGACCTGGGCACCTTGCAGTTATTCAGTGGACCATGAACTCCTCTGTGTACCAAAGTATTCTAGAGTCAAATGTGAGCCCATCGGTCCAACAAGCTTTGTCCAAACTGGGTCATCAACAGAACAATGATCCCAAAAACAGCAGCCGATTTACAGCAGAATGGCTGAAAAAGAAACAAATCAATGGGCTGCAATGGCCTAGTCAAAGTCCAGATGTCAGCCTTAATGAAATGTTGTGGTGGGAGGCTCACAGATATGTTCACAATCAAGTATCTGTAAACCTCACCGAGCGCAAGCAACGACGGAAAGAAGAGTGGGTCCAAATCTCCACAACAATATCTGAGTCGGAACCACTGCAGGGAGTTCCTGCTGCTGGCTCTGCAGTTGTTTGGTTTCATCTGGTAATAAACATCTCATCATCTTTATGCACTACTGTTTCTGTGTGTTTTTTTTTTTTGCCCATCAGAGATGCATCCCACTCAAACCAAATATGAAGACATGTTCATCCTCAAAGTTTTCATCTTTCAGTTTGTGAACTTCTACTCATCTCCAGTTTACATCACCTTCTTCAAAGGCAGGTAAGAGCTGCTCCAGTCTGACGGACCTCCAACCTTTTTCACTCCTACCTCACTGAGTTTTTGCGTGTTTCTTCTTTTTTATTTCACACTCATTGGCAAGTCTTCTCATCATAAGGTTGTTTTATCTTCTCCAAAGACTCTGCTTGTCTTCATCCTAATGAGTTTGTTTGTTTGTGTTTCTTCAGGTTCGTTGGTTATCCTGGAAACTACAAAACCTTATTTGGAGTTCGCAATGAAGATGTGAGTTCGTCTCTCCGGGTCTGTCATCATTAGAGGTTATAAACAAAAGAAATATTTCCTTAATCAGAAAATTATTTTTCAAGAAGCCAAGAGTCAATGTCAGGTTGGGGGTTGAGTTTGCCTCAAGCGCAAATGTTTAAACATCTTCAGGCCTTGTTTGTGAGTGATGGTAAAATGGAGCAGGAGACAGATAGATGGATCAGAACTTTGTCTGCAGTAATGAGGGAGTTTCTCATGTCTATGGAGATGAAGAAGGACCTGAGCTCAGGAGCGCCGTCATCATGAGGGGAGCTTAGAGTAGAGGTGCTACTCCTCTACACTGAAGGGAGTCAGCTTAGGTGGTTAATGTGATCAGGACACGCCCTTGGGGCCCTAAATTTGATTTTCCAAGCACATCTCACTAGAGAAAGACTTTTCCAGTCTTGCTGGAAAAGGTGATGTCTGGCTTTGCCTCCTGGACATATTGGACGTGCTGATGGTGCAGCGTGAATCATGTGGACATTGGATCTACCGGGTTTTATGGCTAATTGGGTTATAGGACAGCAGCTGCTTTAAATATAATAATAAATCCAAGATAAAGGCTCAGCGGATTGATTCTTACCAGATTTAGTTGATATAAATGAAAAAGATAAGATGATGTTCTTTTCTCCGGGTTGTGTTCCAGTGTGGAGCAGGCGGATGTCTCATTGAACTGGCTCAGGAACTCCTGGTCATCATGGTGGGAAAACAGCTGATCAACAACATCCAGGAGTTCATCTTTCCGTAAACGACACACACACACAAACACACACACAACACACCATCAATCAACATCTAACAATTCTTCTGTGTTTATAGCTGACGGCTAAAAGAGGGATTCAACTTCCATGTAGATCCCAAAACCTAGATCCAGGTTTAGCTTGACTTTGAAAAAAATGTTTAATTCCAAGGCAGGAGGAACAAACTGAACCAGTGGTACCTAAAGCAAGATCTAAATGAGAAATGAGGTTGACAGTTTTGTTCAGTGAGAAATAGTGGTGCCAAAATAAAACTAGTTGGAAGACATCAGAACAGTTCCAGAAGAAGACCAAACCCAGTGTGAGTTATCGTGTTAATGTGGAGATATGTGAGACGAGCTTGGATACATGATGGTTCTGTTGGTCATCCTGTTAGACTGATAACTACAACAGAGTTTAATCTGCAGAACAATGACAAGGGAAGTCATGGGAGCATCATTCATAACTAAGGAGTCCAAATACTGCATGTTGGGGAACACCTTAAAGATATTTTAGAAGTTCAGAACTTTTCTGAGAGAAACGTAGTGGTCCAGAACTAGCGTCAGCCTGTATCACTAAGGTTAAACAGCTTGTGCAGACCCAGAGGTCCCTCGGTAGGCACCATTCAGGTATTGGACTTGATTTTAACAGACATTAGGAGCCAGAACAGTCCAATTAGAATAGGAGGGACATGAGGAACAGCAAATGATCTGCCAGGTTCTGAATCAACTGTTGGACTCTCACTGAAAGAACCAGGGCCTGTACCAAGAGCACTAAGGCTGTCTCTGATAGACATGTTAAGACTGCAGCTTCATCTGGTAGAGGTACAGTTGTGTATCTAAGTGAACAGGAGTTTCTGAATATAAGGGGCCAATCACTGCTCCTTGGGGAACCTGTTTGAAGACAGGAAGGGATTAAGGAACTTCTATTGAGGCTACAGATTACAAAATGTGTTTTTATAATTTCCCAAATGAAATCCTGCTAAGAAGTCTCATGAAATATGGGTTATTGATAAGGTCTGCAGCTTTAAGACATTTTAAATTCCAAGAATGGGCACACTTACTCCAATAGAGGAGAATCTAGTTTCCAAAGCCTCCCCTTGAAAACCTTAAAGATACTCTGTGCTAACCAGGGTCATAAGGAGTTTCTCACGACTGACAACAGCTTTAGTCTAGACTGATGCAAAGACAGGTCGACTATTCTGTATGTAATTCCAAATGAAGCAGAAGACTTCTTGTTTTGGCAGGAAGGCAAAGTCATGGTGGCAGAAGAAGAAAATGCATCCCCAACTGAAGGAGAAGAAGGACACAGCAGGAGAGGAGTCTCAGACTGAGGAGGACGCTTCACCCTGGGAGGCAGATTACCAGCTCCTGGTCTGTGAGGGACTCTTCAGTGAATATCTGGAGATGGGTAACCAAAGCTTCAAATGTAAAAATAGTCTCCATGACATTGTGTTTTATCTAAAACCCGTCGTTGCCCTTCTCAGTTCTTCAGTTTGGTTTCATCACCATCTTTGTGGCAGCATGTCCTCTTGCTCCACTCTTCGCTCTCATCAACAACTGGGTGGAGATCCGTTTGGACGCTCAGAAGTTCGTGACAGAATACCGCCGCCCGGTGGTGGAGCGAGCTCAGGATATTGGGATCTGGTTTCCCATCCTGCAGTTCATCACACACACGGCCGTCCTCAGCAATGTAAGTTTTCAATCTCAGCTTGACCTCATCCTCACCAGGTGCAGCATTCCTGAGGGAGAAAAAATGACCTGAACTTTCCAAAATGTGTTTCCAGGCTTTTCTCATTGCCTTCACCTCATCCTTTGTGCCACGGCTGTACTACCGTTACACCAGAGATAACACATTGAGCGGCTTCGTTAACTTCACCCTGGCAACATCTCCACAAAGCTACTCCCAGCAGCACCACAACACCTCCTGCAGGTAATGGCTTGCTGCTCACGATCGGAGGGAAAGAAAGAGCCAAGGCATCCATCCATCCATGCATCCATCCATCCATCCATCCATCCATCCATGCATCCATCCATCCATCCATCCATCCATGCATCCATCCATCCATCCAGGTTTTGATCTTAACGTCTGTTTATATCGTCTTCTGCAGGTATCAAAGTTTCAGGGACGATAAAGGTGAATACCTGCCGGAGTACTTTCACCTCCTGGCTATACGACTCAGCTTTGTCATCATCTTTGAGGTCTGTGTCACTCACAGTCTGTTCATGTCATAAACCTCTTTGGAGAAACTTCTTGTAGTGTGAGAAATCCATCAGAGGTGTGTGAAAGAAACTGCCATTGTGTGCTTGTGTTTGATGATGAGTGTTTTACCATCTTTGTACCTCAGCATGTGGTCTTCTTCATCGGCCGACTGATTGACATGATGGTTTCTGACATTCCTGAAGAGGTGGAGATGAAGATGAAAAGAGAGCACTACATGGCTAAAGAGGCGCTGGCTGAGAATCAGGTCCAACATTTAAGACATTAAAGTCGTTCAATTTTTTTTAAGCCTGTCAGTTGGTCTTGGTCACTGTGTGTTTGGCAGAAATATTTTTACATATAGCTTGTTGTGTACTTCCAGTCTTTGGGGAGAACCATGATTCCAGATGACAAGGACATTCTGTCTAACCTGCGTCAGCGTGGATCCAGAGTCCCACAACCAGGGAGTGACTCCCATCCTCTAGCTCTGAAGGAAATTCCAGAAGAAACAGATCCAATAAGCAGCTGCTGACATTAAGTCCCCCCTGCATCAGTCCTGATTGTTTTGGGACAGGTTGATACAGATGTTCTTCAACCTGTAGAATAGGGGTTTCTTCTGGATCTTCTGGATGTTTGATAGACTTGTATAAGAAAATCCAGCTTTTCAACATGTCATAGAACTGTGTGCCAATGCAAAAGTTGCATCTTCCCACTCTTGTCTTCTGACACTCATCATGAGCTTCCACATCTGGACTCAGAAACCTATAAGATGTTGTTAATTTAACAGCCCCAAATAGTAATTCTTCTCAGAAACGTGACCTACCAAGAGCTGAAAGCCTCTTAAGACTTTAGAAGAACTACCTCTAACAGAGCAGGGCTTTAAGTAGAAGCACAGAAAAGGAAAATGTGGTTCTGAAAAACCACATTTTCAAGGTGTTCCAAGTCGTTTATTCTGCTGTTACACTGAACTAAGGCGTATTTAAAGGTGTTTATTATATTTTAAAATATTTTGGCCATAATATTTGAGACGTTTTTGTTTTTGCACTATAACAGTCATAACGGTCATTAACCTCTAAAAAAGCTCTCATACTGAGTTATGATGTTAATGTTGAAATATTACAGTTTTATTATCTAACCATGAAAATGAAATGGCACATGATCGATGGTCATGTGACCAATCATACACCACCACAACATCAGTATACACCTCGTGACTTCAGCACCACTCCAAATACATCCATCTCTACTCTGGTGTTAAGGAAGCCTTTACTTTGGATGAACACCTAATCCAGCTGATGTGGTGTAGACACCAACAGATGTGTCAATGAGGCATTCTCTGTCTCCTGACCTTTACCCTCTGTTCTGACAGGCTGTCGGATGGTTCACTGGAGGAGGAGGAGGCTCCTTGTTCAGGGCTCGCTACAGCAAATAAGTATACCTTAACTTGTTAAGCCCATGGAGGTATTAGAGCAATTTCCACTCTAATTACATAAATAAATCAAGTATAGCTCAACAGTTATAAGGTCTACATGCAAACTTTTGGTACTTGTGTAAAGCTAAGACATGCAAGAATATTTTCAGGTGGAAGCACTTAATAACTTTGGCAATCGCGTGATAAAACTTTGACTTTACAGCAGAACTTATGCCCCATAGTGTCCATTCTAGACACATCAGCTCTTTGCAAACTAAACCATTTACATCCCCTCACAGGCATTTTGAATTTAGGCTTAGGTTATGAATGTTTAGGTGTTGGTCATTTGTTGATCTTTTCCTTATCAAATTAACTAATAATTACTGAAACTAGTCTGCATGTGGACTAAATTATGTCCACTCCCTCTGGCTGCTGAACTATTTGTCAGTGAAGGTAGATTTTTGGAAACATTTATAGTTTTACTCATGTAAAGGCTAATTGTCAATATCGTCTGCAAAATTCTGAATGTTACATGTGAATAAATTTATTTACATTTTTTCTTAGGAGGTTAACAGGCAGTTACTAATGCTTAATCAATAAAAGAAACAAAATGTGAAATTATTAATTTTTTGTTCCAATAAAGAAACCAATGATTATTAGGCTTTAAACTTGTTTCATTTTCACTCACATAATTCACAATACATCAGATTAATTTAAAATAACCTGTACATATAGGTCCAAGATTTTGTGAAGCCATCTGAAGGACCAGTACACAAGGGCAATGGTCTACCACATAAGGCAAGATCTCCATGAAGACGTCCAGCAAAAAACAGCTCGGTGTGATATGCAGGTAAGCAAAGAACACAAGGAAGGCCATAACCGAGTCGCTGCAAGAGCATGCAGGGAAATCTATGCCAGGTACGTGCTGGAGGTCCCATAATCAAAGTGGGAGACGTGAACACAAGAATACTGACAAATAAGAGGACTCAAAGACGAAATGGAGATGTTGTGTACAGTAGTGGTGGTGGTTTTCGGGGACCGGGTGCTTTGACCCCCAAACTGGAAAAGAGGCTGAAGCAGATTAGAGGAAAAACCTCTGAGATCTCTGTCCAGAAGGGTGTTGAGAGAAGTGCAGTCCTAGGAACCCTCAAGCTCCCAGGTATCTAGTAAAAGCCCCGATCTTAAAGTGGAACTGTAATAGAAAAAAGGTTACTAAGTTTCTTAAAGTTCAATAAATTCATTGTTAACCAGTTTACAATCAAATCAGTCTAATCAATTTTAATTTTTCTGACCATTTAGATTTAACACAGTAAATCCTTTTTAAAAAATTACACATTTATGCTGGTGTCACGTTATTTTATTTGTCTTTATGATTTCATTACATAAGTATTTCCTTAGGTATTATGTAATTTTGTTTGGTTTCTCTAATGTACTTTTTTTAAATTTTACTTCATTTTGTCAAAAAGGATTTTAATACTCCATCTAATTATTATTTTAAATTTTTTTATTTTATTCATTTATTTTCTTAAATTGTAATTTTATATTTGTATTATTAGTTTTACTTTATTTACTTCATTATGTTCATAAACATTGTTTTATTATTTAATTTATTTTTTCATGTAATTTCGTTAGTTTAGTTCAGGTCACATCAGTTCAGTTTTATTTAGTTTAGCCTGGATTAGTCTGGTTTCGTCTAGTCTAGTCTAGTCTAGTTTAGTTTAGTTTAGTTTAGTTTAGTTGCTTGTGTTGTTTCCGGTCAGGCGCTGAGCGGGCAGCTGAACCCGCTCGGCTGTGACGTGTAGGACCTTCCTCTCAGATACAGCAGCAGTAATGGCGGACTACGATGATCGGGCCTACGGCAGCTTTGGGGGCGGCAGAGGGTGAGTGCCCGCTCCGAAACCCAAACGTACAGCCGGACCGGCTTCTTCTGATTCCCGGCTCCGAATCCTGGCCACACACTCTGGCTGGACCAGTTCTATTAACTCTCGGTTCTGAGCTCTTTGAGCCTCTGTGCTCTTTGACCAGGCCGCGCTGGGGTGTGGGGAGGCCGGTGAGGGCGGCCGGGAAACACCGGGGATCCTGGAGCTAACCGCTTCAACAATGCAGTGATGTGGCGAATCAATCGCCGTTCAGAACAGTGTGGTTCTGATCGGGGTTTGTAACAGTGAACGGGTCCAGGTACCGGGTGGCACCAGAGACGCGGCAGGTGGAGGCTTAGGTGGAACCGGGTTGCAGCTGCAGGCTGCCCGCATGGCTGCATCATGTGTCCGCAGAGGCATCCAAACATGAGGCTGAGGATCAGTTACCGATACCCTGGGGTTAACGTGGTCAGGGTTAGAGAGCTGCTGGTTTCCGGGTGTTAAACTGGTTTTACTTGAAAACCAGTTTGTTTTCTGCTGGATGTCTGCATCTTTCATTGGTCGGCTCGCTGCCTTGTTACTCCGTAGGTTCCCGTTCAACCAGATTATTGATTCAAATATCGGCGGCTGAGCCATAAATTTAGAATCCTGAAACCGACGCTTTAATTAAAAATAAAAACCAAATTAACATTCTTTAATTTAATAAGGTCTGTTTTTCCTAATTTATCGTTTTAGACCATCTTCTATTAGTGGAACTTCTGCGTCTTCCTTCATTCAGAAGTTCTAGTGGGAGAAATTAATACTGGCAGAAAGTTTGTTGCAATAAAAATGTATTTAAATATGATTAAGTTCGTCAATATCTAAATGTGTGGAAACACAGCAAATTGCATAAGAGCATCTTCTCATTAAACTTCACCTGCAGGACAAATAATAAAGGTAGAAATTCTTTGATCTCCCAGTTTTGGGCAGAAATGTTGCAACAAACCTTGATATTTGGTCTGATTTTAAAAGGAAAGCTGTCATGGGACAGTTTATTAAATGATGAATATCATATTTACTTGGAGTCTAAAGGGATTTCTTTCCACTCCAGTCAAAACATCCGTTGAAAACTGGCGACTAGAAGCTCACAGTTGGGCATCAGCTCTTTATTCTCTGACTTTTAACAAAAGTCACCATTTCCATTTGAACTGAAGGACCAAATGTGTTCAGCCACCAGTTTCTATTCATAGATGATAAATGAAGCTGCTGTTGTCCTTAGGAGACAAACATGAGGAGCACTGGTTTAAATGAGAAACAACAGATCTGTGCATCAATCCAGCCAGATTGTGTTTAATTGCTTTCCCACTCAGTTCAGTTTGGACATTTATTTGAATCTTTATTTTACTGTGTGTGTGTGTGTGTGTGAGCCTTCCATTGGATGCTGCACATTGTGGAGTTATTGTGGTTTCAGGACATTAATATTTATATATAAAATCTATTATAAATGGAAATGTTACTGAATGATTTTAATGTTTTTTATTTAATTAGATCTTTATTGAAACGTGAGCAGCAGCCTGATCAGAGCTGCTCTGCAGAGCAACAGAAACACACATGATTTTAACATGTTGAGAAGATGGAAGCTGGACCTAGAGAGTTCCTCATCATTCGAGTTGAGATCTGTTGGATCTCAGGAAGCTGTGGGAGCTGATCTAGTTTAATGCTGAAGGACTTTAGGTGATACCAAAGCAGTTCTGGAGCTATCTGGATGTTCCTGATGTGCATCGATAGTTTTTAATTTATACTCATAGATGAGCATGTGTTGACAGCTTGATGCAGTTCTTTGACTACCTGGTCGCTCAGGTAGTCGTCACTTTGTTTACCTGGAGACGCTCTCGCCGCAGGGAAAGGTTGAAGTCGGATAAACAACATAAAACACGAAGGGATCAAAGATTATTGCATCTTTTCTCTTGGCGGTGATTATTATTCTAAAGGCTAAATAAAAATCAGAAGTTTCTGCTCCTGAAACCTAGAAATTGATTTTAGTAATGTTCCTCCTAAATCAGCTTCACGCATTAAACTAAACAGATTTACAGACAGTTTGGTCCTGAAATGAATGGGTTTGCAGTGAGTCAGATTGCTGGGTTTGGACTTTCTACCAGCTACTCCATGTTGTTGTCTTACATCTTCATGCTGCAGGTTGCAACAACAAGTCCGGTTTACATGTTTTATTTCCTGTAATTGTCTGATTCATCGAGTGTTTAAACAGGAAATTATCAGATTATACAGAAAAATCCAAAGATCTGTTGAGGATTTCTGCTTTTGGTGTTGATCATCACACCGAGCCAGGGTTGGTCCTCAGAGTCTCACGCTCGTCTCTGTGGTCCGTCCCCCTTAGACCCCGCGGCGGTGGTGGGCCTGGAGGCCCCAGGAAGCAGAAGGAGCTACCCACAGAGCCCCCGTTCACAGCGTATGTGGGAAACCTGCCTTTCAACACGGTGCAGGGCGACATCGACGTCATCTTCAAAGAGCTCAACATCCGCAGCGTGCGATTGGTCAGAGACAAAGAGACAGACAAGTTCAAAGGTGATCGGATGTTATTGTTCTTTTTCTTATTCTTCAGACACTCGGAGCATCTGGGAATGTTTAGGGAAAGATTTTAATAAGATTTAAAAACCATTAATTATGTATGGAAACATTTGTCTGCTTCTACATGAACATGAACTTTGATGACATCCTGTTCTTAATTTCTATGGTCCAGTTTGTTGATGGACCAGCGTTGCCAGCAACAGCAACTTGAACTATTCTGTAAACATCTTCCAAGGTTTAGGAGTTTGTTCATAGTTGGATCAGAACCAGAACTGCAGCTTCCGCTCTGATTCATCCCAGCGCTGTTCAAGAAGGTTGAGTTCAGGACTCTGCAGTCCAGGCAAGATTCTCCAAACCTGCAGCCGTGGAAGTGGTTGGACCACCAGAATTTATTGATTCAGTGGTGTGACCCAGTAATATAAATGATTGCTTGTGAATAGCTGCACAGAGAAGAATCTCCACTCCAGTTTATAATAATTAGCAATGAATGCGAGTTTATTCATGTGGCGCCAACAGTCGGATGTTCAAGGCTGAAACGGTTCAGTCATATTTAAAGGAACCAACTGTTTCTGCTCATCTCAGGTTTTCAAGAAGTTTGTTGTAGAACTGAGGAGCAGAGAAACTAAATACTGCCTCCCCTGGTTTGGTTCTGGTCCTGATGCCCCTTTCCTCTAGTCCCTACTCAGTGTGGTTCAGCCCGGCTTTACTCAGTTTTTAGGCTTTTCTATTATTAATAGCTTCGTGGAACCGTTACTGTTTTTAGTACCTGGTTGGATGCGGTTCCAACTGAGCCGACTGACGCTGAAAACATGACGTCAGAAGACTGTCGGCCACTGATTGGGTAGGCGGCGCCGTCAGTACTCACAGCATATTATAATAACTAATAAACTCTCTAATAAACTAATAAACTGAGTTACCATACCAGACATCCTCCACCAGAAGCTCACCCAGCTCAACGTCCCAGCCTCCACCTGTCAGTGGATCAACAGCTTCCTGATGGACCGACAGCAGCAGGTGAGACTGGGGAGCATCTTCTCCCGATCCAGATCAATAAGTACTGGTGCCCCCCAGGGGTGTGTTCTATCCCCACTCCTCTTCTCTCTGTACACAAATGACTGGACCACAGACGGGTCGTCCGTGAAAAGTTTGCAGACGACACCACTGTCATTGGACTGATCCAGGACGGTGATGAGTCTGCATACAGACAGCAGGTGGATCGGCTGGTCCACTGGTGCAGTCAGAACTACCTGGAACTCAACCCACTCAAGACTGTGGAAATGGTGGTGGACTTTCGGAGAACACCACCCCCATACACCCCCCTCACCATCCTCAACAACGCTGTATCGGCCGTGGACCACTTCAGGTTCTTAGGAACCACCATCTCTGAGGACCTGAGATGGTCTTCACACATAGACACTGTTCAGAAGAAGGCCCAGCAGAGACTGTACTTCCTGAGGCAACTCAAGAAGTTCAACCTTCCACAGGAGCTGTTGGTCATCTTCTACACTGCCATCATTCAGTCTGTCATATCTTCATCCATCTCAGTGTGGTTTGGATCATCCACCAAACAGGACAGGTCCAGACTGCAACGAATAATCAGGACTGCAGAGAGAATAATCAGAGCTGACCTTCACTCCATCCAGGACTTATACAGGTCAAGGGTCAGAAAAAGAGCTGCTAACATCTCTGCAGACCCCACACACCCTGCACATAAACTGTTCAGAGCTTTACCTTCAGGTGGCGCTACAGAGCACTAAAACCAGCCGCCACAGAGACAGTTTCTTCCCCCAGGCTGTTTCTCTGTTGAACATTCAATAGAGAACAAAACAACAGCATACAGATGTTACAAATGCACCTTTGTTTATATGTATTTTTAAGGACATAAAGGTATATGCATAAATATATTTAAAAACCCAGAGAGCAAAGTGTACCTGAGTCAAATTCCTTGTTTGTATGTACGAACTTGGCAATAAAGCTGATTCTGATATGTCCACTATAGCAGGCTAGCTTTAGGTAGCTTACCCTCACATGGTACCGCTCCATGTCTTCCCTCTCTCTCCGGTACTGATCCAGATGCTTCATCTAATTGTCTGCAGCCTTCTCCGTATCTTCTGTCACTCTGAGCCTGACAGCAGCCATAGAGCAGCAGGTCCTCCATTGTTGTTGTTTGTGTCTATGAATCACATCAAGTTACCTTTTCGGACTGTGGATCCGAAATCAAACGGTGTAGAGCAGAGACGAACTGGGCTGAGTAGGTACTGGGAGATACCTGTAAGCAGTTGTCTGAAGACCCAATGGGTCTACATGGTTCCTACCGGACCAGAAACTCAGCTTTTTGGGTCAACAGCAGAATATTAAAGTATTCTTTCACAAATAAAGTGAAGAAGTAATGAAAATATATATTTTAGAAAAAGAAATAAAAACATCTCGTACTCGTCGTCTTCCGCTTTATCCGGGACCGGGTCCCGGGGGCAGCAGACCCAGTTGAGACGCCCAGACGTCCCTCTCCCCAGACACCTCCTCCAGCTCCTCCAGGGGGAGCCCAAGGCGTTCCCAGGCCAGCCGAGAGACATAGTCCCTCCAGCGTGTCCTGGGCCTCCTACCAGTGGGACGTGCCTGGAACACCTCCCGAGGAAGGCGTCCAGGAGGCATCCGGTATAGATGCCCGAGCCACCTCAACTGGCTCCTCTCAATGTGGAGGAGCAGCGGCTCTACTCCGAGCCCCTCCCGGATGGCCGAGCTCCTCACCCTATCTCTAAGGGAGTGCCCGGCCACCCTACGGAGGAAGCTCATTTCAGCCGCTTGTATCCGGGATCTCGTTCTTTCGGTCATGACCCAAAGTTCATGGCCGTAGGTGAGGGTAGGAATGTAGAGCGACCGGTAAATCGAGAGCTTTGCTTTTCGGCTCAGCTCTCTCTTCACCACAACGGACCGGCACAGCGCCCCCATTACTGTGGCAGCCGCACCGATCCGTCTGTCGATCTCCTGCTCCATTCTCCCTCACTCGTGAACAAGACCCTGAGATACTTAAACTCCTCCACTTGAGGCAGGAACTCCCCTCCAACCTGAAGAGGACAAGCCACCCTTTTCTGGTCAAGTACCATGGCCTCAGACTTGGAGGAGCTGATCTTCATCCCAGCCGCTTCACACTCGGCTGTGAACCGCCCCAGTGCATGCTGTAGGTCTTGGCCAGAGGGGGCCAGCAGGACCACGTCATCTGCAAAAAGAAGAGACGAAATCCACCGGTCCCCAAACCAGACCCCCTCTGGCCCTTGGCTGCGCCTAGAAATCCAGTCCATAAAAGTTCTGAACAGGACCGGTGACAAAGGGGAGCCCTGCCGGAGTCCAACATGCACCGGGAACAGGTCCGACTTAGTGCCGGCAATGCGGACCAAACTCCTGCTCCGCTCGTACAGGGACCGGACGGCCCCTAATAAAGGGCCCCCGATTCCATACTCCTGGAGCACTCCCCACAGGGCTTCACGAGGGACACAGTCCAAAGCTTTCTCCAGGTCCACAAAACACTTGTGGACCGGTTGGGCAAACTCCCATGAACCCTCGAGTACCCTGTAGAGGGTATAGAGCTGGTCCAGTGTTCCACGGCCGGGACGAAAACCATACTGCTCCTCCTGAAGCCGAGGTTCGACTATCAGCGGAACTCTCCTCTCCAATACCCTGGTGTAGGCCTTACCAGGGAGGCTGAGGAGTGTGATCCTGTTGTTGGAACACACCCTCCCGTCACCCTTCTTATGAAGGGGGACCACCACCACAGTCTGCCAGTCCAGAGGCAATGTTGAAGAGGCGTGTCAACCATGACAGACCTACAACATCCAAAGACTTGAGGTACTCAGTGCGGATCTCATCCACCCCCGAAACCCTGCCACCGCGGAGCTTTTTAACCACCTCGGTGACTTCAGCCTGGGTGATGAAAGAGTCCAACCCCGAGTCCCCAGCCTCTGTTTTCACCGGGGAATGCGTGATGGCAGGATTGAGGAGATCCTCGAAGTACTCCTTCCACCGCTCAATAATGTCACTAGTCGAGGTCAGCAGCCTCCCACCCCCACTTTAAACAGTGTTGGCGAAGCACTGCTTCCCCCTCCTGAGGCACCGGACCCTTTGCCAGAATCGCTTCGAGGCCAACCGGTAGTCCTTCTCCATGGCCTCACTGAACTCCTCCCAGGTCCGAGTTTTTGCCTCTGCTTGGCCTCACGGTACCCGTCAGCCGCCTCAGGAGTTCCACAAGCCAACCACAGCCGATATGACTCCTTCGTCAGCTTGACAGCGTCCCTTACTCTCAGTGTCCAACACCGTGTTCAGGGATTGCCGCCACAAAAGGCACCCCATACCTTACAGCCGCAGCTATGGGCAACAGCATCGACAATAGATGCAGAGAACATGCTCCACTCAGACTCTATGTCTCCAACATCCCTCAGAATCTGGTCAAAGCTCTCCCGGAGGTGGGAGTTGAATATGTCCCTGTCTCAGGGCTATGCCAGACGTTCCCAGCAGACCCTCACTATGCACTTGGGCCTCCCAAGTCTCTCCGGAACAAGTCTGACTTAGTGCCGGCATTGCGGACCAAACTCCTGCTCCACTTGTACAGACAGCGGATGGCCCCTAATAAAGGGCCCCTGACTCCATACTCCTGGAGCACCCCCCACAGGGCATCACGAGGGACACAGTCAAATGCTTTCTCCATGTCCACAAAACACATGTAGACCGGTTGGGCAAACTCCCATGAACCCTCGAGTACCCTGTAGAGGGTATAGAGCTGGTTCAGTGTTCCACGGCCGGGACAAAAACCACACTGGTCCTCCTGAAGCCGAGGTTAGACTATCGGCCGGACTCTCCTCTCGGGCAACAGCATCGACAATAGATGCGGAGAACATGGTCCACTCGGATTATATGTCTCCAACATCCCCTGGAATCTGGTCAAAGCTCTCGCGGAGGTGAGAGTTGAATAAATTCCTGGCCAAGGGCTCCGCCAGACGTTCCCAGCAGACCCTAACTATGCGCTTGGGCCTCCCAAGTCTGTCCGGCTTTCTCCTCCTCCAGCGGATCAAAATCACCACCAGGTGATGATCAGTGGACAGCTCAGCCCCTCTCTTCACCCGAGTGTCCAAAACATGCGGCCGAAGGTCTGATGATACGACAACAAAGTCGATCATCGACCTCCTGTCTAGGGTGTCCTGGTGCCAAGTGCACTGATGGACACCCTTATGTTTGAACATGGTGTTCATTATGGACAACCCGTGACTAGCACAGAAGTCCAATAACAAAACACCACTCGGATTCAGATCGGGGAGGCCATTCCTCCCGATCACGCCTCTCCAGGTGTCATTGTCGTTTCCCACGTGGGCGTTAAAGTCCCCCAGCAGAATAATGGAGTCCCCGGGAGGGGCACTATCCAGCAACCCCGACAGGTACGCCAAGAAGGCCGGGTACTCTGCACTACTGCTCGGCCCTTAGGCTGAAACGACAGTTAGAGACCTCTCCCCAACCTGAAAAGGCGCAGGGATGCGACCCTCTCATCCACTGGTGTAAACCCCAACACGAGACGGCTGAGCTGGGGGGCAACAAGCAAACCCACACCAGCCCGCCGCCTCTCCCTGTGGGCCACTCCAGAGTAGAAGAGAGTCCAACCCCTCTCAAGGAGATGGGTTCCAGAGCCCACGCTGTGCATGGAGGCGAGCCCGACTATTTCTGTCGATATCTGTCGACCTCCCGCACAAGCTCAGGCTCCTTTTCCCCCAGTGAGGTGACATTCCACGTCCCTAGAGCCAGGCTAAGCATCCGGAGATCAGGCCTCCGAGGTCTCCACCTTCATCTGCCACCCAATCCTCTTTGCACCGGTCCCTCACGGTTCCCCCTGCTGGTGGTGGGCCCACTGGGGGATGGCCTTGCGTCTGTACTTCGGGCTCGGCCTGGCTCTAGGGTGGGACCCCGGCTCCGCCGTACCAGGCAACGTCACGTGCCTCGATCGTATAGTCCTCATGAGGGGTTCTTGAACCGCTCTTTGTCTGACCCGTCACCTAGAGCCTGTTTGCCATGGGAGACCCTACCAGGGGCATTTAGGCCCCAGACAACATAGCCTCTAGGATCATTCGAGCACTCAAACCCCTCCACCACGTTAAGGTGACGGTTCAAGGAGGAGAAGAAAATAAATAAAAACATATTTAAATAAATCAATAGTCATTTTCTTTAGTTAATAGTTATTTATAAATAATAGAAATGTACTATTTTAATAATGACAACTAATGAATGAAATCTATTAATAAAATTACACATAAAAACGATCAGAAATATTATGAATAGGTTTTATACCTAAATATAAATTTGAATAAAATACTTTAATAAAAATTCTAAATACATTTATGACATTAACAATTTATTCTAGGAAACTATAATAATTATGAAAATATTTTTCTAAAAATGTATTGAGAAACTGTTGATTAAACACTTCATTAAAGTTGTTCTTGAATAGGAGGAATAGAGGAACTAGTTAGAGTAATTTTCTGGAGACAGGAAGTCACCGTTAAGACAAAGTAAATCACCGAGTCCTTTCTGTTTTTGTCTCTTTCAGGGTTTTGTTATGTTGAGTTTGAAGATTTGGAATCTCTAAAAGAAGCTTTGGCATATGATGGCGCTGTGAGTATCTGCTGGTTTAATATTAAAGAGCAGCACAAGATTTGGACCCTTTACCTCAGAGGTGTCCTCGAGGGACGGTGTCCTGCAGCTTCTAGATGTGTCCCTGGTCCAGCACACCTGAATCTGAAATATTTAGCTCATTAGCAGGACTCTGGAGAAATTTATTTCACACAGAGGAGGTAATCCAGCTATCAGATTCAGGTGTGATGGACCAGGAACAAATCTAGAAGCTGCAGGACACCGTCCCTCGAGGACTGATGTTTGACACCTTATCCTAATCCACTCAGAGACACAATCCAGACTAAAGTTTAGGTTCTAATGATCTGGAACTCAAACTTGTCGTGCTGTAGTGCTGTCAAGTAAGGCTAATGTGACCAATGTGACCTCTGCAGTTGCTAGGCGAGAGGTCACTGAGGGTGGACATCGCAGAGGGACGAAGGCAAGAACGAGGAGGGAGCGGCTTCGGGTTCAGGAAAGACGACAATAGAGGTATGAGCGCCAAATCTCCAGCAGGTGGTGGGAGCTGTTGGTGTCTTCTGTGCATGTGATCCTGGTGTGTGACGTGGGCTGAAGGAATGTTTGGAGAATCTAGCAGCTGAGTGGAAACTTCAGCAGGAGATCAGGGACTGTGTGTGATGTCACGTGTGAAGAAACCAACATGCAAACAGTTATCTGCCAGCCTCAGATTGGATCAAACACGCACATTTTTATTCAAAAGCTAGATGGCGCACCACGCTGCTTAGAATATCTATCTGGGGGAACACTGAGGAAAAAATCTGCATTGATTGTAATGTTTAAAGATCTCGGACGAGCCCCCAACCAGACTCCTATCTTTGGGTAGTTAGAACCGACGCAGAGAAATGAGACGGACTCCTAGAAGAACATCCAGCAGACGAGGAACTGGATGAAACATATCAGCAGATTTTTAAAAACAGAAACGTTCCTTTCAGACCTTAACTGGTTTCTGAGGTCCAACATTCTTATAAGCTTGAGTTGCATCCAGTTGCCACCAGAACCTCCTCATGGTGTTCAGACTCATAGGTACTGAGTTCTGTCATAGTAAAACTACCAAGTTGCAGTGTGGTTATACGCTGGTTTAGGAAGTTAAGAACTGAACCAAAACTGAGTGAAAAAGCAAACGAAGTCCCAAAGTCGGACTGGCTCTGACCGACATTCCCCTTATTTTTATTTGTCTCCCATTAACCACCCTGCTGCTGAATGTTATTCAGGCGGATTATTGCAGTTATAATAATTAGATGTGGGGTATACACTGCTCAAAAAGATAAAGGGAACCCTGAAATAACACATCCTAGATCTGAATGAATGAAATATTCTCATTGAATACTTTGTTCTGTATAAAGTTAAATGTTCTGACAACAAAATCACACAAAAATCATCAATGGAAATCAAATTTATGAACCAATGGAGGCCTGGATTTGGAGTCACACATAAAATTAAAGTGGAAAAACACACTAGAGGCTGATCCAACTTTGATGTAATGTCCTTAAAACAAGTTAAAATGAGGCTCAGTATTGTGTGTGACCTCCATGTGTCTGAATGACCTCCCTATAACACCTGGAGATGCTCCTGATGAGACGGTGGATGGTCTCCTGAGGGATCTCCTCCCAGACCTGGACTAAAACATCCGCCAACTCCTGGACAGTCTGTGGAGCAACGTGACGTTGGTGGATGGAGCGAGACATGATGTCCCAGATGTGCTCAATCGGATTCAGGTCTGGAGAACGGGCGGGCCAGTCCATAGCTTCAATGTCTTCATCTTGCAGGAACTGCTGACACACTCCAGCCACATGAGGTTTAGCATTGTCCTGCATCAGGAGGAACCCAGGACCAACCACACCAGCATATGGTCTCACAAGGGGTCTGAGGATCTCATCTCGGTACCTAATGGCAGTCAGGCTACCTCTGGTGAGCACATGGAGAAAGAAATGCCACCTCACATCATTACTGACCCACTGCCAAACCGGTCATGCTGAAGGATGTTTCAGGCAGCAGATCTCTCTCCACGGTGTCTCCAGACTCTGTCACGTCTGTCACATGTTCTCAGTGTGAACCTGCTTTCATCTGTGAAGATCACAGGGCACCAGTGGTGAATTTACCAATCCTGATGTTCTCTGGCAAATGCCAAGCGTCCTGCACGGTGTTGGGCTGTGAGCACAACCCCCATTTGTGGACGTTAGGCCCTCATACCATCCTCATGGAGTCAGTTTCTAACCGTTTGTGCAGACACATGCACATTTGTGGCCTGCTGGAGGTCATTTTGCAGGGCTCTGGCAGTGCTCCTCCTGTTCCTCCTTGTACAAAGGTGGAGGTAGCGGTCCTGCTGCTGGGTTGTTGTCCTCCTACAGCCTCCTCCACGTCTCCTGGTGTACTGGCCGGTCTCCTGGTAGCGCCTCCAGCCTCTGGACACTACGCTGACAGACACAGCTAACCTTCTTGCCACAGCTCGCATTAATGTGCCATCCTGGATGAGCTGCACTACCTGAGCCACTTGTGTGGGTTGTAGAGTCCGTCTCATGCTACCACGAGTGTGAAAGAACCACCAACATTCAAAAGTGACCAAAACATCAGCCAGAAAGCATCGGTACTGAGAAGTGGTCTGTGGTCCCCACCTGCAGAACCACTCCTTTATTGAGTGTCTTGATAATCACCAAAGATTTCATCCTGTTGTCTTTTTCATTTGAACAACAAGATGTGAAATTAATTGTTAATCAGTGTTGCTTCCTAAGTGGACAGTTTGATTTCACAGAAGTTTGATTTACTTGGAGTTAAATTGTGTTGTTTAAGGGTTCACTTTATTTTTTGAGCTGTGTATTTTACTGGTGAGAGGTGGCGCTGCTGTAGCTCCAACACATGCTACTTTTTCATGGCCAGAAATGTGTCCAAAGAGCTGAATTTGTGTTGCAGTCTTGTTTTAGCCAGCTGACCGGCAGTGCGCAGCATTATGTGAGGAAGGGGCAGCTCTTCCTCACTCTGTCTCGTTCCTCACAGGTCCGGTCCAAAGAAGCTTTGTAAGACCTTCAGAAAGCCTGGAGAACAGTTGACCCAGGTTGCTGTCTCTGGTTCTGTTCTGCTGCAGAAACTTAAACTGAAACCTTAAAGAAGATCCATAAAACTGTCTGGTTTTCATTCTGAGCTCTGACTCTGAGGAGGAGGAGAAACTCTTCATCCTTCCATCTTCACTCCCTCACATCCTTTCCTCTGACTGACCAATAACAGCTTCTGTGTTCAGAGCTTCACTGCTGCTTCCTTCTAACTCCTCCTCTGATTGGCTGATGAACCACTAACAAGGTCCGCCTCCTCTCTGCTTTAAGCTGCTTCTAGTAGGGTAGGAGATGTTGACTCCTCCTCTCTGTCCTCCTTATAGTCCTTCCTTCTCTTTTCTTCTAATCTCCTCTCTTATACTCTTCCTCCTTTCCTCTCCACCTTCCCTCTTACTGCTCTTCCTCTCTCCCCCTCTTCTCCCCATCTTCCTCCTTTGCTCTGTCTCTCCCCCCTTCCCTCTCTCCTCCTTTTCTTCCTTTCTCCTCCTGCCGGTTTAAACTCCCATGTCATCTGCAGGACGAGGAGGTTCTCGAGGAGGAGGTGGAGGACGGGAATCGCGAGAGGACTTCTACGACCAGCAAGGAGGAGGTGGGCTCAAATAATGCAGTGGGAGGTTCCAGCTGGCCAATCAGAAGGTTGCTAGCTGGGCTGAAGTTTACTACAACAATAAGAAACAAACTTCTTGAGAACAGCATCAGAATAATTATTGAATCAGTTACCAGTGCAGTTGCTCCATTTGTCCAGCAGGTGACAGTGAAGCTCATCGAACAGTGCTGGAGCACCCTCTGTTGTGTCCCATCATCCTTCTCAATCATCTTCCCAGCGCGTTCCTCAGGCTGTCAGCTGACTCACCCTTCTGCTTGTCTCTGCAGGTTTCAAAGACGATGACTACATGGGGGGGCGGGGTCGAGGCGGCAGCAGTCGTCCTGGCGACAGGCCGCGAGGAGGTGGAGGAATGGGTCGCTTCAGAGACGTACCGCCCCGCGGAGGAACGACAGATTTCAGGGAACCATCTGAAGGTGGTACCACCTACTGTTTCTAGCTTTAAATGATCTGAACATCACTGATGGACTCAGAAAGGTTTCTATTTAAGGAGGGAATCACCATAGCAACCAGTGATTCAGCATTAAACCAATCCACAGAGCCCGTCTAATTGTGGTTATTGTATCATCTCTGAAGGTTTATGTTAATACTGAGAATTCCTTGGACTTTCAAAATAAAGCTCTCAGAATAAAAATAAAAATTCATGTTTGACACAGTTTAGGTGATAACAAGTGCATGTTAAGATCTGTGGTGAGTTCTCAGTTGATCCTGACATTAAGACCCGTGTGTGTGTGTCTGCAGAGGAGCGTGCACAGCGGCCCCGCCTCCAGCTGAAACCTCGAACCGTCTCTGAACCGCTCAACCAGGTCGCCAACCCGAACTCCGCCATCTTCGGTGGAGCTAAGCCGCGAGAAGAGGTGATCTCAAAGGAAAAACCATAAGAGACTGAATGCCTCGGGGGGGGGGGGGGGGTCAAAGGGTAATTGTACTTTGGGTTAAAATAACAGGACAATTGGAGCGGCACAGTTAGCATTCCTTCAGATAGATAGATGGACGGACAGCGAGGGGACGCCGACCTCCTCCTCTTCTTCCTGTTGGAGCAGAATATTTATTTTTAGTGGGAATAAATGGGAAACTCACTCGGACACTCTGTTCAGTAACACACCTGTAAACACACGCAGCGAGCAGCTCGTCGATGCATGTCCAATCTCTGGGGTTCTGTCCCGCCACCTCACCTCCGCTTACTGTGATGTCATACCTGCATCCTCCTGTAGCCCCGCCCCCAGCAGGTCAGACCTGCTCCAGACCCGCCCCTTAGACCTCGCTGGTCAAGTCATAGACAATTCTTTTCTTGGCACCTGCCCTCTTTTTTAACGTTTCCATGGTGACCGATCAGATTTTCTCTTTTTATTTCTCTGTTTGATGGTTTTTATTTATTGAAGGGGTGGGGTTTAATCTACAGGCTCCGCCTATTCAGGTATCTGCAGCAGAGCTGCCTGAAAGGACAAAAACATGTAATATTTCCCTGATATCTGTTCCCACCTGTTCAGGTGGAGGGCTGAGAAACGTTGCCTTCACTGACTGTAGGATTTCCTTTGCACACTGCTGAGAAACGCTGCATTCAGGTCCACTGAGGTTAAGTAGGGAAAATTCTGAATCTCCTGGAAAATTAAACCATAGTCTGAAGGCAGAAAACCCTGAACCTGAAGGTGAACCTGATGAGGTCACATGGTGAGGGGTGTGGCTCACTGGCCTTCTCTCATTGGTTGTTTCAACCAGGGGCCAACCTGTTGTGTCCAATCAGGTTTCAGAATGGGACATAGTTCACACTACTGATTGGTCTGTTGATCCACATTGAAAACTGAAGAATGTTCCCAGTTTTCTTTTGGTTTTCCTGTATTAATTATGCCTAAAACATAACTGGGAATTTCTTCTCTTCTCCAGAATAGTTGTTCAGTTTTTAGGGGAAATTTCCCAGAGAAAAAGTTTTATTTCTCACCAGACGGTGGCGCTCATGCTGATTTCTAGATGTTGGATGAAGCAAAGATTATTTGAGAGTTGGGTGGTGAAGGTACTAACAGCTTTAATCCCGTTCTGGTACTGGTTCTAATTCTAGTTCGGGCCCTAAATTTGCAGCTGTTTTTTTATTTTTTATTTTATTTGCCTAAGCGCCATCTCTGGACCAGAAAAACCGGTTCCAGGTCAGTACCAGCCCACTTCAGTAAGTGCAGTTACAGAGACGGACCACTAAGAACATTAGGAGCTGTCGGGTTCTGGAGCAAAACAGACTCTGGGTTTTAAAGTGGAACTAAACCTGATGAAAAAGCGTAACCCCCCTAAAGTGGGCGGTGCTAAGAACAAATGAGGGGTGTGGCCAAGTGTGGGGATGAGTGGATGGGGTTAAGTGGGGGTGTGGTCAGGAGGACAAGGCAAAGTGGCAGTTAGTTTAATTTGACAACCTGAAACATGGAGAGTGAGCAGAGCGACGTTGATAGATCTTTTCAAGTGGAGTATTTATCACCCTCCTAGTCACCGGAGGTCGAGGGAGGCCTGAGCCTTACCGACCCGAGTCGCTAGCTCACGGTGCTGATGCTCGAAGCCGAGGCAGTGGAGGACAGAATGGGTCCAGTTTCTGAGTGGTAAAGTGATGTTAGCAGCATCATTGGTAACTTGGGCTAACGTTCAAAGCTGCAACAAACTTTCTATGTAAATTTATATTATCCACAGTAAAGCATCTGATCGAAGGTATAAAGCATAAAACGCTACGATCAACGTTCGCAGGTCCGACTCCTGACTCGTTATGGGAGCGAGTGTCTGAGTGAGATGGATTTATTCCCGCTGTGATGTAGACATGGACCGAGCTGTACCGTTTGATCCAATAGGAAAATTCAACTGCAGTAACCACCGTTCAACCCAAAGAGGGCAGTACGAAGACGGGTTTAGGACAGATATTGCGGATATGAACGAGTTCACATGAAAATGTAAAATAATGCAGAGTAACATAAACCCAGTTTATAGTTAATCTGGAAAAATCGTTGATTTGGTGTTTAGTTCCACTTTGAGATCAGCACTTACAGTTCTGGTTCGGTTTTGGTTCTCACCTCGAGAACCTGAGGCTGGGTCCTGGGTTGAGGACATGAAGAAGGTTCTGCTGATGTGGATTATCCTGGCCGGTCCTCTATAATAACCTGTTAACGATCTGAACTGGTAGCAGAACTAGAACTGAGGTTCTTTGGATTAACAGAAACCCAGAAGAAAAGCTAAAAAATAAGGAGCAGGTTTTTCCGTTTCTTCCATCATTCATTTTTTGTAGATTTTTAATTCAGTTAGCAGATTTCTGAAGTTTTGAATGTTTAGCTGAACAGGTCTTGACTGAAGGTGGAAAGAAAGAAATTCTGAACTGTTCTGTTTAAATTCATATCTGCTTTTTCCCCCTTCTTTCTGTGCTGCGTCTCCTCTCTCCGACTCTGCTTCCACCTGTCTTTGAATGCAGCACTGACCCGTTTAAAGTCTCCGCCACAGACTCCTGACCAGACGGTGGCGCTAACACGCCTTGTTGCCAACCCAGCAGAAGAAATTTGAAGTTTTGTTTGTTTCAGTGTGGATCAGACGCAGACTTCCACAGAGATAAATGTTGTAAAGTCCAAACTCTTCCTGTCCAATAAAGCTGGATCTTTGGTTTGTAGCTCCAACTGTAACGTGTGCTTCTTTGATTTGAACAACCAGATCCATTTCTCCAGGTCGGTGTGGATCAGGACCGGGTCTTGGTTCGGTTTCAGTCTGACAGAGCGGTTTTTCTTTAGCGGGCCGGTGAAAGGACGACGTTTTTCTTAATATGCTACTTTTTTTGTTTATTTTTTGACCCACTCTGTTTATTGCAATAAAACTGTGTCATCATCATCCAACACCAACCTGGGTGTGTTTGATTTCATGGGGGGGTTGCTCTGGGATCCAGATGTTTCAGACTCTCTAAGATCTCCACAGCAGAACCAGTAAGGTGTAGGTTCTTGTGCAGAAATCTTCCCCAGATGTGTCCCCTCTACCTGAGTGATCTTCTGGATCCTGATAGAACTCCACCTGTGGTAAACCCACAAGAACCTTGAAAGTCTTAAGGGTCCAGCCATCTGCAGTAAATGTCTTCCCTCTCTTTTGATAGATGTAAGGTGGGGACAGAAAACCAAGCGACACATAATAAAAAGCCTCGTTTCAGTTGTGGCCATCAAACAGTTAACAGGACAACATGGTGAAGCTGCAGAAAGCCTCCAGGTCCAGTAAATTCTTGGATGTTCCTGCGAGATTTCTCTAAAGTGTCTCAATGATACCGAAGTCAAAAGAATGAGATGATCTCCAGAACCTCCTTTATCCTGCTGTGGTCATCAACAGCTTTGTGTTGTCCTGTTGTAACGTCTAAATATGTCCCCTGTGCAGTTTTCCTTCCAACCTTTATTAAAAATTTGCTGCATTCATGTAATTTAAACCGACCTTCTGATGCTTTTGTTGCCAAACATCCACAAAGCATCAATGATCCACCTTTACATTAGGAAGGAGGTACTTTTCTCTCACCCAGGAAAGCTTTTCTGGATGTGAAGGTCATCACTCCAAATGACTCGCTGCCTTTTTCTGAAAAATGATTGCAGCGCAGGATCTGCAGACACGTCAGGTCTCTGCCTGGACCCTGATTTGTCATGATCTTAGTGGACCAGGTTCTCAGGAAGACGAGTGGGACGGATGCAAATCTCTGATCATTCCACCAGGTTTTACCTGTAATGTTTGCACGTTTTAATAAGAATATTTCTATGGATGCTGAGATGTTAGAGCAACATAATCTGCTATCAGGACCACATTTGCTCCAGTGATTGGACTTCTCCATACCAGCCTTACACACATCGACCTTCTCAGCTAGGATTATCCACCATAAGAATTCAGTGAAAAGCTGCAGCTGCTGTTTGGATGATGCAGAACCAGAACTTTATGAATGGTTCATGGAGCCAACACAGGAAGAAACCCCTGCCAAGGCTTCCGGTAACCTTTGACCTTTGGTTATGCTACTAACATTTACCAAGGTTTGAACAACAAAGCAACATATAACAAATCTTGGTAGGAAGATCAAGCTGTCTTGAAAATGTTAAACTGAAGGATTATTAAGCTGTAAAACTACAACTTTCTTTTTATTTATAACTAACAAGTAAAACAAGCAGAAAAGGATGTTCAATAATACTATTTCTATAGTTTCTAAATAAATCAGACTTTATTAAGATGAAGAACGTAATGGACAACCCTGAACATCCTCTTCATCAGGTTGCCGTACAACAGTGTCTTCAGTCTTCTTCAGATCTGTAATACTGACCTCTACAGGAGATCCTTCCTCTCTACAGCCATCAGCATCTTCATCAGCTCTGAAAAAGCTTGGATAATATGAGTTTGTTAGAGTTTACGTCTCCTTGCAGGAACATAGAAAGAAAATATGTAATCTGCTTATTAAATGCCTAAGTAGAAGTTTTATTGCTGCACACACACTAGATATGGTTTCATCACAGCCACTGACCACACTGTTCAGTCCAGTTAAAGCCGCTCCAGGCTGACATATAAATTTACTGAAACACTGAGGTTTGTGCTCGGTCTCATGTAACGAAATGATGCGTGTTTCACGAGAGGAGAAGGATTGGGCCCTCGGTACCGAGTGTTGTAATGTTTTATAAAGGCTTGAAATGTTTCACTGTATGTTCAATTTAATTCAGTTTATTTATATCGCGCCAATTCACAACATGTCGTCTCAAGGTTCTTCACAACAGTCAGGTTCATACATTCCTATTAATCCTAACTATCAAACAGTTCAGTCAGATTCAGTTATTTATTCAAATTGGATAAAAAGTTTTTCTATCTAAGGAAACCCAGCAGATTGCATCCAGTCAGTGACTTGCAGCATTCACTCCTCCTGGATGAGCATGTAGAGACAGTGATGAATCTATATAATTTATGAATTTCACTTTCTGAAATGAGGGACAGGACAATCACTGAAAGTTTTTATTATATTTTATTTTTCTAGATGTACCTGTATGCTTCTATAGAAATATCCTTCTCATAAAATGCCTGAATGCAACATTTGTTGGGAATCAGCTCTATATTAATAAAGTGAACTGAATTCACTTGGAAGTAAATAATCTGAGCAGAAAGTAATGAGTTTGATCAAGTACTGTTCACATTAAACTGAATGTTTATTTCATAGCCTCTGTTTAATGTGTCTGTCCTTCTGGTTTCCTCTTTAGGTATTTAAGAACATTTAGGAGATTTGTTAAAGTAAGAAGAAATGTTACTAGTCTTTTATTACCTTTTGCTACAGATGGGGTTGTGTTCCTGTTTCAGTTGTTTTCAGTGTAAATTTATAATTTACACTGATAATTTATCAGATCATCCAATTTCCAGTTTTTCACATTCTATTGGATGAACAGAACATTTTATATTTTATACCATAATAAGTAGACGATTAAGTAAATGTGTTGCCATGTTGGCTGAAGGGGAGGAGGATGCATGTAAACACAACCTGTCTTATTGAAGCTGATGGTAGCTAACATTACTTGCACTGAGCTGCATAAATGCATGAACATCATGTTATTTAATGCATTGAAGGATCTGCCTCCCATTTTACTTCTAGAGACTCTAGGAACCACCAGTAAACCTGCAGTCTGAGAACAAAGTGCTCTGTTAGGAACATATGGACCAATCAGATCTCTGATGTATGATGGAGCTAGATCATTAAGGGCTTTATATGTGAGGAGGAGAATTTTAAATTCTATTCTGGATTTAACAGGGAGCCAATGAAGGGAAGCTAAAATAGGAGAAATATGATCTCTCTTTTTAATTTTCATCAGAACTCTTGCTGCAGCATTTTGAATCAGCTGAAGGCTTTTAACTGCATTTTATTTTGCCTTTTCTGATAACAATTCAAATATTATCAGCAAAAGCATGAACTGGTTTTTCTGCATAACCTTCAGAGACGATATTTCTAATGTTGGTCATGTTATGCATGTAAATAAATCTGTTAAATATGGAATCGAAATAATCCGTCTTGGTCCAAGATGACACCAAGATTCTTCACTTTATCACAGGAGGTCAAATTAATGCCGTTCACATTAAGAGACTAAGTAGTTTGTTTTTAAATGCTCTCATCCAGAGTTGATAAAAAATTAGTATTAAATTAGTTTTATTATTTGCGCCGATTGTATGGAATCCTGCCTTCTGTCAGTCTGGTTCAGGGCGGCTGTGGTTATAATGTAGCTCACCACTGTCAGTGTGTGACTGGGTGGACAACTGGTTGTAGTGGAAGGCACACTGGGGTCCTGAGACTAGTTAAAACGCTCAAAACTTCAGGCCATTTACCGTTTTAATTATTTGTTTTATAAGTTTAACTGCATGAGTGATTTTATTTTATTTTCTGTTATGTGCTTTATTTCCAATATTTTCATATATTATTCCAGACAGCACTTTGGTCCAGCGTGATAAAAGACTTTGTAATTGAAGCTTGACAGGATTTGAATTTTTATTTTTGCATGACAGGATAATGAAATGAAAATGTGATAAATTCAGGCTGGGCCGAGCCCCCATAGCTGCATGATCTTCATAACACCCTGTGGAAATATAAATGCCTTATCATTAGTAGCTAAAGCTAAGATATATTTAGGATTTGCTGCTTATATATTGATTATTATTAGGAGTTTTTAGTTATGCTTTTGAGAGTTAGAAAAATCCTTAAACAGTAGCTTCTAGTGAGTGTTTATTATTCAAGGTTAAAGGTTGCAGGTGTTTTCTGTCTGTATCGTGAGAAGCTGGCAGTGGATTAGGGAGGCAGGGTTCTCCTCTCCCTGAAGATTCCTGAAGACGTGTGGGAAACATTTCTTTAATTAAATGATGAAATATATCTCTGTTTCTTTGATACTGTTGCTGGGGAGACATCCACAGACAGAATGATTGTGTATGTGTACTGCATAGCAGCGTGGGGTATAAAATGTAATGTAACGCAGCCCCCAGTGAGACGACACACAGAGGTTTCCAGGTACCAGTGTAAGTGTGATGTCTCCTCTCTGAATTCAGATTGGTTTTAATAAACTTGTGGAAACTGATCTCTGACTGAGGATTGTCCTTTAGGTGCCAAATAAAAAGAGTCGATGAGAGGTGAGGAATAATGTAAGAATTAACGGACGGCCAGTAAAGTTTTCCTACCTCAACAACCCCTGGACCAGAATAAAATCAGAACTTTAATGTTCTAGTTTTATTTCCCACTTCTAATGTGTGTGTGTCTGTCTGTGTGTGTGTGTGTGTGTGTGTGTGTGTATCTGTCTCTCTGTGTGTGTGTGTGTGTGTGTGTGTGTATCTGTGTGTGTGTGTGTGTATCTGTCTCTCTCTGTGTGTGTGTGTATCTGTGTGTGTGTATATGTCTCTCTCTCTGTGTGTGTGTGTGTCTCTCTGTGTGTGTGTGTGTGTGTGTGGTTAACAACTCTTCCTTGTTCTGCTCTTATCGCTGCCTTCACTCTGACTTTTTCCTCCCAGCTCCTCCATGTTAAACCCCGGTCATGTTAACTAGTCTTGTTAAGCAGTTTCCAGCCTGAGGCTCAGACTGCTGGTTAGCTGTAGTTAACCAACATTAACTCGTCGCTGAGTTAGCTGTGGCTCAGTGGTTCTCCTGGCTCTAACAGGTAAGCAGCTCGGTTAAACTTGTTCCGGTTAGTAATGGGTCAAACGGTTAACCAGGTTATTTTTAACCGACCTGGCTCTGAACTGGGGTCGTCGTCTTTGTTGTTTCGACTTAGTTTCGTTCTTCTTCGGTGTTTAGAAACTTGTGTAATTAGCCTGGTGTTAGCCTGGCTAGCCTGCTAGCAGCATGGTGTATTTTCCAGAGTTCTCTGCCGGACTCCGTTGACACAGTGGTGGATTAAAAACTTCTGTCTCTTGGGTAAAAGGTTTACTCACCTAAAACACAAATGCTGATTTAATGCTGATTATATAAATAAATGGTATCATTCGGCTTTAATAAAACCTGCATTTAAGATGAAACAGTAACAGTTTTGTTACTAATAAAATGTTTCTCTCTTATTTTCAGTTGGATGAACATTTATGTATTAATAGTTAAATAATTGTTATATTCAGTGGAATATTAAGCCGAATTAAGCTAAGCACGTTTTTAATTTAATAATGTATGTTCGTTTTGTAAAGATCGTATTAATTGGGTTTCCGTTTAAAAAATGAAAGTAAACGTTTTTACTTTTGGTTTGGTGTGACGTCATCTGTAAACAAAAACAGTGTGGGGTTAAAATGATCTGGTTTTATTTTAATGGCAGCAGTTTCAACCTATAAATAAATGTAATGGGAATGTTGTAAAGTCCCGTTTCAATAATCTTTTTATTTTATGTTATTTTGTTGGCTCTGAATCCTGTCAGCTGAAATATGACCTCAGATTTACCAGAATTAGTTATGAAATTCTTCTTATAAAGAGCTTTAAGACATTATAAAGGACCGGTTAAAGAGGCAGCATTTCTGGGTTTAACATTTACCATAATTCCAATCTGAACAAGAGGAGGAGTGAAAAACAAAACGTTGGATCTGAAAACTGTCCAGCAGATGATCAGAGTCTGAAAGTAACGCCTTTAAGGAATGAATGAGGACCTGAAAGCTGTGTCGTCATTTGTCTGACATAACCTCTGTTGAAATGTTAGAATAACTTAAATGAAGCAGAAACAAAGACAGGTTTGACAGGAGCTCAGTCACAACAGGAATCACACGGTAGATTTTTCTGTCTCATTTACCAAACAGAAGCTGCACAGCGACGATTCAACTAAATCAGGAACAATAAAGTAATATCTTATAAAACAACAGCAACACAAAGCATTATGTCAGTCAGAAGAAACAGAAATAACATGAAAAAGAAAAATGTAAAACAGGTGAGGTCAGAGGTCCAACCATGAGCGTTTTTGTAAAGCACGGTAGAGGCTCCTGATGATTTGGGACTCCATTTCAGTCTCTGTCATCGAGTTTAAAGAAATAAAGCGGATTATTAATGCAGACAAGTAAAGTCACATTTTGATTCAGGAAGTGATATGAGCTGGTATTTCCTGACTCTGTCACCATAGTAACAGGTGCAGATTAAAGTCCATCCATCCATCGGTAGCAGCTTATCTGTGCAGGGTTGCAGGGAAGCTGGTGTGTATCTCCAGCAGTTACTGGGGGACAGGCAGGTTACACCTTGGACCAGTTGGCCGGCTGTCACAGGTTAACGCAGGAGAACCAGCCATGGGGGCAGGAAGCCGGAGAGAACCTGCACATGCACAGGGACTACATGGGAAACGATAGGTTGACTTACCAAGATGATGATCAGCTTTGTAGACCCTGTACTGGTGGGTTTAGTTGAACCCGAACTCCTAAAGAAACTCTGGGTTATATTGAATCTGCAGGATTCACAATGGAAAACCACAGTGGAATTCTACCAGTGTTCCTAGTCCAAGTTATAGATGGATATGTTATCATGTTCCTGGTCAAAACTTAGTTCGGGTCTCTCACAGGGGACAGACATTTCACCATTAATATCATTAGGATTTTGAACACTTTATTTTTGATTAATACACAGAGTTTATGATACATTTCTGATCCTATTTCCTGTTTCTTGAATGATGTGGGGGTGTGAACCTCCTTTAGTTTAGGAGGAGCTGTGTTAATAGCTTTATTCATTTCCAGCTCCTGTTCTGATCCAGAACTATGGATCAGGTTAACAGTTTTACTCGTGTTGTTGTCAGAATGTTTGCATCCTGCTGTAACTGGCTCTGCATGGACTCGGCTGATGTGGATCCGTCAGGCGGAACCGACAGAAGACATCATTCCTACACCAACTCGGCCTTCAGCTCCCAGCCGTCTCCGCCTGAGCCTGCGTGTAAGGCCTGCGGCGGCTCCTTTGACGCACCTGCCAGGAAGGTAACTCCGCCTGCCTGCTGCAGCCAGATTCCAGACGGTTTCCGTCAGGAAGGTTTTCTTCTGATTGTGGCTTATGTGGAACTGGTGCCTTCTCTTGGTGTTGCAATGAATGACAAGGAGCTCAAGTTGGCATCAGATATTTTTCTTTAATTCTCCATCTGCATTTCACACAACGGGCATCGAGATAAGGTCAGTCTCTGGCATAAACAAGCTCCTCGTCAATGATCCTCATGACTCTGAGCATTACCCATAATACCGTAACCACAATAAAGTCATTGAAAATTACACTGATCGTATAGTGGATTTTGTTTGCAGTAAAGGAACAACCAATGAGTGTCTTTTTCAAAGAAAGTAAGGTGATTAAAATGCTAACATTTTATTTACTGGATGCCATTTTTATATTTTAGTTAATATAAACTTGCATCTTGGAACAATGCAAAAACATAAAAAAACCCACATCTTTATATAAGACTGTTAATATAAAACTCAGTGTTATGTTAATCATCTGCTACAAGAGATTTGGTAAAACATACCTGCATTTGACACAACGGGCATCGAGATAAAGTCAGTCTCTGGCATAAACAAGGTCCTGTAAGGAGGAGCCATAGTGTTACCGCGTGGGAAATTCCCCTCACACTTTCTCACAAACTAAACGTTTCTAAATCACGACAAAACGATATAATAGCAGGACTGACGTGACCTGGATTAAACATATTTTATAAAATGCATCAATAATATTTCTTTATCACAGCAGAGACACGTTACCTCGTCAATGATCCTCATGACTCTGAGGATTACCCATAATACCCCGCGACGTTTTACCAGCAGATGGTACATTTTAGCAGGATTTAACCTGAACCATTTTAACTATGTTACATGATGTTGCATCCTCTGGGACTACACCAAGGAGGACGCTACATGGAGAAGAAACATTGAAGGAATTCTAGCTGTTGTAACAGATTCATCAGGTTCACATAGTGAGGTTTGTGCTGGACGATCCAGCTGAGGACTCGGTCTAAAGGAGCCTCAAACAGCCTTCATTACACCAAACCAACTAATGGTGGCGCTATATTTCCACCATGATCCTGTCACAAAGCAGCAGGGCTGTCTCAGGTCCGGTTTCAGTTTGATTTCAGGTGAATGCAGTTAGATACTGATGTAATACAGACACGAGTCACTAAACCTTTATTTTATGAATCATAAGTTGTGACTGGAGGTTCTGTTGGTGAATTAGAGGAAGTTGGATTTTCCGTCCTATGTTCTTGCTGATGGAGGGATTTGAAATGGGAAGCTTCTTACTGAACTCAGTTCAGTTTATTAATGTAGGACCGATTCATTACAGATGTCATCTTTACACAACAAACTGATCCAACTAATATTCAGAACGAGAGAATCAGTTCAGTCCAATCATACGGATAGATTTACAGTCAGTTCAATACATTTAACGTGATTCAGGTTCATTTTATTCCTCCAGCTGGTTAAAGTTTTCTGTCCAAGGAGATGGAGGACATTTGTAGAAGATTTGGTTCATCTGTTTCTGGAACCTGAAACTTTGATGGGAGACATGGAGAACAAACTTTTTCTGAGCTAAAACTAAACTGTGTAGATGTTTGAGGTGAAACGGCGCCCCCTAGCTGAACAGGTGGAGTTAAAATGAGTCCCTACCTGTCTCTGTCTCCCAGCATGTGTGTGTGGACTGTAAGAAGGACTACTGCAGCGGTTGCTCCGCCCAGCAGGGGCTGCGGCCCCGCCTCTGTCACACCTGTCAGCGTTTCTATGGGAACCTGCTGCAGCGGGCGGAGCTGATGAAGCTGAAGGTGAAGGAGCTGAGGGACTACCTGCACCTGCACGAGGTGTCCACTCACCTGTGCAGAGAGAAGGTGACGTGCACATTTGATGTTTACTGGTAGAACCAATCAGAGAGGAGCTGCAGATGTTTACCTGATGATTCTCATCACATCTGCCTGAGGTCTCCTCATCTGTCCTGTTAGAGCCCATTTCAGCTTCTACTGCTGTTAAACCAGTGCTTCCTGTTCTTCAGGAGGAGCTGGTGGAGCTGGTCCTGAGTCAGCAGTCATCACCTTCCAGCAGCTCCGCCCCTGACACCCCCATCGTTGAGCCCTCCGCAGTGACCTCTGACCCGACAACTCGGATCTCCATCTCTGACTCGGCTTCTGACACATCGAGCCCTGCTCCGCCCACTCCTGAGCCTGAAGCCCCACCCACAACCACAGAGACTCCGCCCTCGGACGCTGAACTAGAGGATGACGACCCAGTAAGGCCTGTTGGCTTGTGGAAGATCTATTTGACGTCTATTTGACGGTTCTCTACCCTGGTTCTGGTTCTGTTGACTTACCTGTGTGTTTCGCTCCCCGTGGTTCAGGCCTGGGACCCGGAAGAGGCCCCTGTCTCTGGCCGCAGGGCATCGCTGTCTGACCTGAAGAGTGTCGACAACATCGAGGAGCTCAGCGTCCGGCAGCTGAAAGAGATCCTGGCCCGCAACTTCGTGGACTACAAAGGCTGCTGTGAGAAGTGGGAGTTGATGGAGAGGGTGACCCGGCTGTACCAAGACCAGCAGAACTTGCTTGGTGAGTAAAACTCTAAAATGTTGACACTAGTCAGAACAGTTTTCAGTTCAGGTTCTGCCTTATTGTCCCAAGCTGAGTGAATTTAAGCAGGAACTGTTTGATCAGCGATCGGTGAACCTGATTGGATGCTTCTTTGATGATGTCACTGTTTTTCCTTCTAGCAGCCAACACTGTGAACGCTGCAGGTGAGTGTGTTTCTGTCGGTTGGATCAAACTGTCCCATGGGTCCCTTTCTGACGGTGTCCTCGCCCTCCCGCAGGTGGCGGCGGCGGATCGGCGCCGGGCCCGGAGGAGAACCTCTGTAAGATCTGCATGGACTCTCCCATCGACTGCGTCCTGCTGGAGTGCGGTCACATGGTCACCTGCACCAAGTGTGGGAAGAGGATGAGCGAGTGTCCGATCTGTCGGCAGTACGTCATTCGAGCCGTGCACGTCTTCCGGTCCTGAAGTTAGCCAAGCCCGGTACTCAAGAACCAGCCTTAATTTCCTCTTCCTGCAGAACTGACTGCCTTTAGAGCAAAAAATCAGAACCAGAACCTCCTGAAGAGACTTGATGATTTCATCCTCTTTCCTTTGCTGTGATTGATGCGTTGGTACGACTGTGTTACACTGTGAGATTGGACCATCAAACTGTGGAAACACTGATGGACCCGGACCCGTTTGCAGGTCCTGAAACGAAACCAGAGAACAAACAGAACAGGAATCCTGCAGCTGCTCAGGCTCAACGTTTTGCCTTAACCTGAATACAGACTGTTTGTCTGCAGCGTTCAGGTCGTGTTGTTCAGGTCAACTGTGGTTCCTTCAGGGTCAGAACACCTTTGTTTTTATGTTTATGGGTTCATTCTTCCTTTAAAGTGCCTTTCCGGAACCGTTTCTGCATTCCAGGTTTACCTGCTGCTAGTAAAACCCAGACAACGGGTCTGAGGTTGGGGAACAGTTCAGCTGGGTCGGGTTCGGTATGTTTTGGTATCTTGAAGGGGGGGGTTCTGTTTGAGCCTGGTTAGATCACCGTGGTAACAGAGGCTATAGCACTTATTACTGTCCGGACCTCAGAAATACATCAGAACAAGCAGCTCCATGAGGAAAGGTCTCCCACCGACGCACCAGAGATGTTAGTGAAACCACTGCTGTTTGGAGCTCCATGTCTCCTACTTCCCAGAAGTTTAAATGGGTCAGAAACTTTGACTTCACCTGAACGAATCAGCATTTTGATCTGTTTTCCACTTTTTCCACAATCACAGTTTAAGTTTGAGGTTTTTTTTTCAGATTTTTCTTCAGTTCAGATTCTGTGAAATATTTAGAAACGTTCTGATTTAAGCTCCTTTCAGGACTACGGCTTCATCTCCAGATGTCCAGTTTCCACATCAGAACCTCGGTGTTTCTGTCTCTTCCAGTCAGGGTGTCTCCCACTGCTTGAGGACTTACAGTTTTCTGTCCAATCAGAGCCCAGCGTGCAGAGAGTCACGCCCACACTCATTCTCTCCCAGTAGATTCCCAAACTGGACCTGGAGGCTGTTTAACTGGCCACACTCTCGGTACACAAAATGTACATTTGTGTCCACCAGGAGCTTCTGCTGCTCGGGTCAGAATTATTCTGATACTACTTGTCACACAATGACCGTTTGAGGCTAAAGTTCTTGGTTCTTATTTCTGCCCTGCTGCCCAGAAAAGCAGGAGATTACCGTGGCAACCAGTGACTCAGCATTTTCAGTAGCTGCTTTGACCCCTTAAAGCCTCTCCTGTAATAAACTGAATTGTAGCCTTTGTCACGTGAATCAGGTAACATTCACCAGGTGTGCCGTGTAACCCCGCCCCCGGCTTCAGATGATTGGTTCAGCTGCTGATCTGATCAGAAGAAAGTTGAGCCAACACTGGATCACTTTTCTCAAACTTGTTTCCAGTTGGAGGAAAATCTAAAACTAGAAATAAACCAGGGTCTGAATTAATAAATATGTTTTAATTATTTATTTTGAAATGATGAGATTTATTGTCTTTGTTCTGGAGATGAAGGGAAGTTTCTTAATGTCCAGTTTTGATCTCTTACAGCTTGTAAGAAATAAAATGGAGGAGAAAGAAAAATAACATCTGATCTGCTAAAAACAAGATCAGCTTTCACTCCAGAGCCACCAGGGGGCAGCAGAGACAGCCGGCTCTGGAGGAAAATTACTGCAGGAGTTTAAAGGGAGAAGAGTGAAGTTTTCTGGGAATGTTGAAACGGATCAGCAGTTTTCTTCCTGCTCTGGACCTTTAGGAATCAAGATGTTCTGCTGAATGTTTGTTCAAATCTAACAATAGATCATTTTATTATGTTTACCAGCAGCCTGTGTGAAGTTTTCTTCTGTTTGCACTAAAACTGTTGATTCTGAAACACTTTAAACTTATTTTTTGGGTTTAAGATGTTGATTTTATTTAGTTGCGAACATTCTGGATTTTCTCTGATTGTGAGGTGATGTTTGCTTGTTTAATCTGTCATTTCTGCCTGCTGGGTGGGATCAGCTGAGGTCATTAACCCGTAGCGATCAGAACAAGATGTTCCCACTGTAGGAGGTGAGCTGATCCACAGACCTAGCATTTGGCCCTCAGGGGCCCAGAGCCTTAGATTGGGAACCTCTTTAGATACTGGACGTTTTGAATGCTTCTGATTTCCTGGAATTGGTGGGATATTTGAAAGATATTTTAGTTTGTGGACTGAGCTCAGAATAAATTCGTAATGAAACAGCTCTGAATTATCTCTGTGTCCTGTATGCATCCACAGCTGTTTACATGACATCGATGTTTTTCCATGAAATTATCTCTGCTTCAGATGTTCCACATCCACTGATTCCAGAAGATCATTCCAGCCGGAGCTCCTCCCACACCAAGCTGTCTGTTCATTTTACAACCTCAAGCATCTGATTTCTGATCCAGAAGGATGTTTCCAAGCTAAGTATCTTCAGCGGATGGAAACTAATGAGGAAACTGGGAAAATAAATAAAAACAACTTTCTGAGCCAACAGTTCGCATTAGTTTACCTGCTGTGTGAAGATGTGATCGCGTTCAAGTTATATGTTATGAAGGAGCAGTGAGTAGAGTGATTATGAAATAGATAAATGGCTGTCCATATGTTTTGTCACTAGGTGGCAGCAACAGGCTTTGTTGATGCTGAGTGAGATGCACATGTGTGTTTTTTTAGAACCTGGAAAACCTGGAATTTCTGATTATCTTCAGGTTCCAGACATATTCATATGATCTGAATCACCATAAAGCAACAATAAAGTTTTATTTAAACACTAATCTGATATAAAACAAGCTTATTCTTTTAAACAGAGTTCCTGATGGAGCCATTTTTATTAACTGCTAACCTACCAGCTTCAACTTCACATTTCCATTTTTTGTATTTATATCGTGTGTGTGTGTGTGTGTGTGTGTTTAAATGGTATGTTAAAGTCTGTACTGTGTTGTATTTGGCTAATTGAACTTTGTAGAGTTCATATGTACTTGTATGTACCATAAATATATTGAATTACATCTAAAGCCATCATAGGTCAAATCCTGTTTGAATAGTTTATCTACTGTCATAATCAATAAATCAGATTATTGGAGTTAAGTTCATTTATTTCATTAACAATTCACTAAGTGAAACACATCTAGATGAATTTCACCCAGACTGATGATTTTAACCCTTTATTTCTGCTAATTATGATGATTATTCTGCTTACAGCTCATTAAAACACAACATTTAAGATTTGAATATTACATCAGACCAATAAAAAAGCACTTTTAATACAGAAATGTGGACTTAATATAAAGTATTTAATGCCTGCCTAAAGGTTTTTAATTTCAAAGGTACTTTTAATCTGACTAAGGAGCCTTATCAGAACACAGATTTAAATTTATTGAATCTGACTGTACAATATCAGCTTCAGAAGATGCTTGGAGTAAACAAAAGTAAGTATTGTTAGTCCAGGGCCCGTATTCTGAAAAACCCTCGGAGTCTCTCAGAGAGCTCGTATCTTAGCCTAAAAAGTCCTGGCAAAGACTCCCAGTTTAAGAGTGATCCAGCTAGCTGCTGAGAGTGACTCTAACAAGGAGACCACAGAGATTCCTATCTTAGTGAGAACGTGTGGTTGACCCCGTTGCTAGGTGTGATGCTGTCTTCTAAGAGCTGTGATTGGTTGTTAAAAGTAACAACAACAAAACAAATGTGCTCCTAGTAATCAGCTCCACAGGGTCAATATACACGGCCGGGCTGCTATAGCCAAACCTTTGGTCACTCATGCCAATGCCAAACGTTGGTTTCAATGGTGCAAGGAGCGCATATCTTGGGCTGTGGACAATGTGAAACATGTATTGTTCTCTGATGAGTCCACCTTTACTGTTTTCCCCACATCCAGGAGACTTACGGTGTGGAGAAGCCCCAAAGAAGCGTACCACCCAGACTGTTGCATGCCCAGAGTGAAGCATGGGGGTGGATCAGTGATGGTTTGGGCTGCCATATCATGGCATTCCCTTGGCCCAATACTTGTGCATTGTCCAACCTCTGTATATATATATATATATATATATATATATATATATATATATATATATATATACAGAGGTTGGACAATGAAACTGAAACACCTAGTTTTAGACCACAATAATTTATTAGTATGGTGTAGGACCTCCTTTTGCAGCCAATACAGCATCAATTCGTCTTGGGAATGACATATACAAGTCCTGCACAGTGGTCAGAGGGATTTTAAGCCATTCTTCTTGCAGGATAGTGGCCAGGTCACTACGTGATACTGGTGGAGGAAAACGTTTCCTGACTCGCTCCTCCAAAACACCCCAAAGTGACTCAATAATATTTAGATCTGGTGACTGTGCAGGCCATGGGAGATGTTCAACTTCACTTTCATGTTCATCAAACCAATCTTTCACCAGTCTTGCTGTGTGTATTGGTGCATTGTCATCCTGATACACGGCACCGCCTTCAGGATACAATGTTTGAACCATTGGATGCACATGGTCCTCAAGAATGGTTCGGTAGTCCTTGGCAGTGACGCGCCCATCTAGCACTAGTATTGGGCCAAGGTAATGCCATGATATGGCAGCCCAAACCATCACTGATCCACCCCCATGCTTCACTCTGAGCATGCAACAGTCTGGGTGGTACGCTTCTTTGGGGCTTCTCCACACCGTAACTCTCCTGGATGTGGGGAAAATAGTAAAGGTGGACTCATCAGAGAACAATACATGTTTCACATTGTCCACAGCCCAAGATTTGCGCTCCTCGCACCATTGAAACCGACGTTTGGCATTGGCATGAGTGACCAAAGGTTTGGCTATAGCAGCCCGGCCGTGTATATTGACCCTGTGGAGCTCCTGACGGACAGTTCTGGTGGAAACAGGAGAGTTGAGGTGCACATTTAATTCTGCCGTGATTTGGGCAGCCGTGGTTTTATGTTTTTTGGATACAATCCGGGTTATCACCCGAACATCCCTTTCAGACAGCTTCCTCTTGCATCCACAGTTAATCCTGTTGGATGTGGTTCGTCCTTCTTGGTGGTATGCTGACATTACCATGGATACCGTGGCTCTTGATACATCACAAAGACTTGCTGTCTTGGTCACAGATGTGCCAGCAAGACGTGCACCAACAATTTGTCCTCTTTTGAACTCTGGTATGTCACCCATAATGTTGTGTGCATTTCAATATTTTGAGCAAAACTGTGCTCTTACCCTGCTAATTGAACCTTCACACTCTGCTCTTACTGGTGCAATGTGCAATCAATGAAGACTGGCTACCAGACTGGTCCAGTTTAGCCATGAAACCTCCCACACTAAAATGACAGGTGTTTCAGTTTCATTGTCCAACTCCTGTATATATGTATATACATATATATATATATATATATATGTATATACATATATATATATATATATATATTACACACAAATACACCTTATAAATGGGGTTGGGACCCCATTTATAAGGTGTATATATATATATATATATATATATATATATGTATATATACACACACGCACAAACACACACACACAAACACACACACACAAACACACACACACACACACATACAGTACAGACCAAAAGTTTGGACACACCTTCTCATTCAAAGAGTTTTCTTTATTTTCATGACTATGAATATTGTAGCTTCACACTGAAGGCATCAAAACTATGAATTAACACATGTGGAATTATATACTGAACAAAAAAGTGTGAAATGACTGAAAATATGTCTTATATTCTAGGTTCTTCAAAGTAGCCACCTTTTGCTTTGATTACTGCTCCACACACTCTTGGTATTCTGTTGATGAGCTTCAAGAGGTAGTCACCTGAAATGGTTTTCACTTCACAGGTGTGCCCTGACAGGTTTAATAAGTGGGATTTCAAGCCTTATAAATGGGGTTGGGACCATCAGTTGTGTTGTGCAGGAGGTGGATACAGTACACAGCTGATAGTCCTACTGAATAGACTGTTAGAATTTGTATTATGGCAAGAAAAAAGCAGCTTAGTAAAGAAAAACGAGTGGCCATCATTACTTTAAGAAATGAAGGTCAGTCAGTCCGAACAATTGGGAAAACTTTGAAAGTGTCCCCAAGTGCAGTCGCAAAAACCATCAAGCGCTATAAAGTGTTGGGACCCACAGCCATGGATTTCAACATTAAACTCCGGTACGGACATTTCTGGAACTTTCAAAATAAAGTGCATTAACCTTCTTCCGGCACAGCCAGGAAACGGGATAACTGCGGACTTCCTGTGATGCCACTTCCTGAATAAAAACACAGCTGTTGCTACATCCGCCCTCTTTCCACACGGCCTTCGAGAAGTACTGGTCAGGGGAGGCCCAGCGCGCTGATGTCTTTTGCTGGAAAAAAGACATAAACTCTTCATCGGATCCAAGGAAGCCATAAGATCATCGATCATATGCAAAGATAAGTACGGATGTAATACTGTCCGTGTATCCGGTATTTTCATTCATGAACGGGGGTAATTAAGGTACAAGCATTACTGACTGTCTCTCCGAGGCCCCGCAGACGCAAACGGTGTTCGAGAGAAACCTCTGCAAAGACGCGGTCTCCCAGCCTGGAAGGAAGACAGCAGAGACCGCAGCGGACAGGACGAGCCGCCCAGCTACAGCTCCGGAGCTAACCCTTTGTTCACACAACGAACGCACCTTCTGATCGTGAGAAGCTTAGGAGGTTAGCGGGAAGCTAACCCTTTATTCACAGAACGAACGCACCTTCTGATCGTGAGAAGCTTAGGAGGTTAGCGGGAAGCTAACCCTTTATTCACAGAACGAACGCACCTTCTGATCGTGAGAAGCTTAGGAGGTTAGCGGGAAGCTAACCCTTTGTTCACAGAACGAACGCACCTTCTGATCATGAGAAGCTTAGGAGGTTAGCGGGAAGCTAACCCTTTGTTCACAGAACGAACGCACCTTCTGATCGTGAGAAGCTTAGGAGGTTAGCGGGAAGCTAACCCTTTGTTCACAGAACGAACGCACCTTCTGATCGTGAGAAGCTTAGGAGGTTAGCGGGAAGCTAACCCTTTGTTCACTGTGGATACCTTCTTCAAACTTCATCGCCCCTTGGACAACATTTCCTCATCATGGTCAGAGGTTAGGTTTGGGCAGATTAACAGTTAGGATGAAATAATCTGAACGTTTTCAATTATGAAGTTTAGTTTTGTTTTTGTGAAACTCGGCTACCTTAGTGCTAGCAGGCTATCTGCAGCACAGGTGCCCTGTTTGTGTTCTTTGTGTGTTTTAAAGTTAAGTCAAACTTTACTTAAAGGGTGATTTTAAACAGAACATTGATCATAACGTGTCGTCCGCGCTTATGCATTTTAACCCTTTTATTACCCTGGTATTTTAAATGTATGTGTTGATTCTGGTGCTAAGCTATTAGCTTCTTTGTTAGCTCAACGCTAACCGGTAAGAACACGTGGTTGCTGCTAAAGAGTATTTAACAGAAAGGTTGTTGGTTTTCAAGCTAGTGAATAATAGTCCCTAACATCATTTTACTAAATCTGATAACTAAGTAAACACCATTAAGACCCATTTCTCCAGAAAGATTTGGCTCTTTTCCAAAACATTTCCTTAATAATATTTCTTCAAATATTATTTTAATAAATAAAGGCAGCTAATTAGACACCATTGAGAATTAGTCATCTAGAAGGTTGGTTTTATTCAGCAGATCATTATTTTAAATATTATTTTATTAAAATAATATTTTATCTGATCTTACATTGTGAATGGTTGTCTAAACGTTTGCTGATTATTGTCTAAGTTGGTTCCAAGACTAACTTAACTTCATTTCCAGATTCTTCAAGATAATCCTTGGTTCTCAATCATAAACATTGCATGATAATGTTGCATCACTCTTTTGGTCATAATTATCAATCATCTTTAATCAACTTGTTTATATTGTACATAGTCCATTAGTCTTGATTATTCTTTAATTCTGCTTGGTAGTTTAGTTGGATTGTTTTAGCAAAGTAAAGAGTTTGTTGATTGAAATATGTTTGACTTTGAGTTGACTTATTTTTGTTCATAAATTCTTGTATTTTAATAAATTGTGTGAATTCATTCCATATATGTGCAGAGTTTATGCTGTTCAATAATGTCAGAGCTCGTCTCACACCTTTCTATTTTGTTCTAATACCATCGCCTTACTGGGCTGGTATTCATAGGACAACCCTTAACAGACCGAAATATTATTTGATAAAATATTAATATTTAATATTAAATAATATTCTCAGATTCATAATTACAATAAAAGAAACTGGCTCACATGAGGACCGCCCCAGGAAAGGAAGACCAAGAGTCACCTCTGCTGCGGACGATAAGTTCATCCGAGTCACCAGCCTCAGAAATCGCAGGTTAACAGCAGCTCAGATTAGAGAACAGGTCAATGCCACACAGAGTTCTAGCAGCAGACACATCTCTAGAACAACTGTTAAGAGGAGACTGTGTGAATCAGGCCTTCATGGTAAAATAGCTGCTAGGAAACCACTGCTGAGGACAGGCAACAAGCAGAAGAGACTTGTTTGGGCTAAAGAAGACAAGGAATGGACATTAGACCAGTGGAAATCTGTGCTTTGGTCTGATGAGTCCAAGTTTGAGATCTTTGGTTCCAACCACCGTGTCTTTGTGCGGCGCAGAAGAGGTGAACGGATGGACTCTACATGCCTGGTTCCCACCATGAAGCATGGAGGAGGAGGTGTGATGGTGTGGGGGTGCTTTGCTGGTGACACTGTTGGGGATTTATTCAAAATTGAAGGCATACTGAACCAGCATGGCTACCACAGCATCTTGCAGCGGCATGCTATTCCATCCGGTTTGTGTTTAGTTGGACCATCATTTATTGTTCAACAGAACAATGACCCCAAACACACCTCCAGGCTGTGTAAGGGCTATTTGACCAAGAAGGAGAGTGATGGGTTGCTGCGCCAGATGACTTGGCTTCCACAGTCAGTGGACCTGAACCCAATCGAGACGGTTTGGGGTGAGCTGGACCGCAGAGTGAAGGGAAAAGGCCCAACAAGTGCTAAGCACCTCTGGGAACTCCTTCAAGACTGTTGGAAAACCATTTCAGGTGACTACCTCTTGAAGCTCATCAACAGAATACCAAGAGTGTGTGGAGCAGTAATCAAAGCAAAAGGTGGATACTTTGAAGAACCTAGAATATAAGACATATTTTCAGTTGTTTCACACTTTTGTGTTCAATATATAATTCCACATGTGTTAATTCATAGTTTTGATGCCTTCAGTGTGAAGCTACAACATTCACAGTCATGAAAATAAAGCAAACTCTTTGAATGAGAAGGTGTGTCCAAACGTTTGGTATGTACTGTATGTGCAGACCAAGATCTTCTGCACATACAATAACAATAAACCTTGGTTCACTTCTCATCTGAGGCAGCTGTGAAGAGATAAGGAAGATGCTCACAGCAGTGGGGACCAGGCCCTGTATGAGCAGGGCAGGAACAAACTGTACAAGGAGATCAAAGCAGCGAAGAGAAGCTAGAATGAGAAGCTAAAGAAAAGCTTCTCACATGGAGACACTTCTGCTGTTTGGAATGGTTTGAAAAACCTGACTGCCTATAGGAGACCTTCCCTCAACACTGAGCAGAATCCTCGCCTGGTAAATTCGTTGAATGGCTTTACTGCAGGTATGAAAAGCAGCAGTGCACACCTCAAACCAACTCCTCCACATCCCATTCAGAAACAAAGTCTTACCATACACTAACAACCCCCCGACCTTCAGACCCACTGTCTGCACTAAGGATCTCAGAGGAAGATGCAATTAGGCTTTTTCAGCGCCTGAAGACAAAGAAGGCCTCAGGACCTTATAATGTCTCCCCATCGTGCCTGAGAGCCTGGGCCAACCAACTAGCACGCATCTTCACTGAGATCTTCAACAAGTCAATGGAGCTGTGTGAGGTTCCCTTGTGCTTCAAACGCTCACCTAACCCTAACCCCAAGGGTCAGGAAAAGGGCAGCTAACATCTCTGCAGACCCCACACACCCTGCACACAAACTGTTTAGGCTTTGACCTTCAGGTGGCGCTACAGAGCACTGTCTGCTAAACCCAGCCTCCACAGAGACAGTTTCTTCCTCCAGGCTGTTTCTCTGATGAACTCTTGACAGTCAGAGCTCCAGAACAACACCATACATACTTGGACTGATCTCAGATTATATTCTATTGGAAAGTCAAATGTTTGTATATGTACATTAAAAAAGTTATTCTTCTGTTGAATATCTTTATAGAAAGTATATTTAAAGAACAACTCCCACCCACACTACCTCAAAGCCACACAAATATTTATTAGCTTGACACCACTGGCGCCCCTTCACATTGCAAAATAATGATTCTACAATCTTTGCATTATGCTTAGCCAATAAATTGAAAAAAGTACTTAATGATGTTATTGAGGCATCTCAAAATAGTTTTATGGCTGGAAAATATATAGTTGATAATATAGCAATCCCTCATACTGAGCATGCATGTAGCGACAGTGGAGAGGAAAAACTCCCTTTTAACAGGAAGAAACCTCCAGCAGAACCAGAACCAGGCTCAGTGTGAGCGGCCATCTGCCACGACCGACTGGAGGTTTGAGAGAACAGAGCAGAGACACAAAGAGAACAAAGAAGCACTGATCCAGGAGTACTTTCTATGGGAAGGAAAAGTAAATGTTAATGGATGTAGCTCCTTTAGTTGTTTCACCTAGAAAGAAAGAACAGATAAACTCTGAGACAGTTTTCAAGGTTAGAGTCTGAAAGAGAGAACATAGAGTTAGTTACAGTAGAAGCTCAGTCAGTAGCCATGTCTAGGAGAGAGAAAGGGTTAAACACTGAAAGACAGGGCTATGTGGATCATCTGTAGAAGGTGAGCATTAAGCTGTTGCCACCAGAAGCTTGGACGATGCCCCTCTCCAGAAAGGTGTCACAGGTAGACACAGAGTCAGGCCAGGTGTAGCTTCTAGGAAGAGAAAAGAGAGAACAAAGTTAAAAACTGAAATAACAGCAAATAATGCAGAATTGGAGAGTAGTATAAGAATGTAGCGAAGAGGGTGAAAGTGGTCATTATGTCCTCCAGCAGCCTAAGGCTATAGCAACATAACTACACAGATAGTTTCAGTTCAGATTATTTAGTTAAACGGCGCTTATTTACAACAATGTCGTCTCAAGGAACCTCACAAAGGGTCCCACTGATGGTCATTGTTCTACTAAAAACCACAATGATTGGGATACCTCTCTCTGTCAGACTGATTATAACCATTGGAAAAGAGAAGGGTAGTAGCTAAATTTCATATCCATAGTTGTAAATTCTCTAAACTAAAACCCAAACTGACATTATTTTATACCTAGTTATCTTCCTATTTGTCCACATCACACTGTATCAATCCAAAAGCCTTAAAAACCAGAGCGCCTTGTAATGAATTTCAATTGTAACCTGCCTAAGTTATATCCTAACTTTGGATAATTATTTGTATTTTTGTGTTCTCATGCCTGTCTTAAGCTTCGATCTTAACTTGCTGTTGCAAGATATTCTACAAAAGTTGTTGTATTAATAAAGGTATGTAAAAAAACTCCTCTGATATCTGATTGGCTCTTTGTTGAATCGTGGGCGGAGCTTCGTTTGAATCACAGTCCCGCCGCCTATATAAGTATCAGAGTTCCTCCTACCATCATGGCGGAAAGCAGAAACTTTTTGTAAACTAAGCAACTGGTTTTGATGACAAAGGAAGGTTCGTTTCGGGCTTTCCTTCTGTGTAACTACTTGCTGGATTTTTTTTATCAGCTTCTTTTTAAAGTGACGCAGACCAGCTGTTATGGCTGACAGAGCGGACAGGAGGAGGCAGCCAGTGGGGCGGAAGAGCCGCCAGAGCCAGCCGAGGAAGAGCTTCAACAGCCGGGTACAGACTGAGCTGCAGCCGTTAGCAGTTAGGACCGTTAGCCGGGGCTCCGTGGGGGTTGGGAAATGGTTTAAGTGCTCTTGGAAAGCTGAAACCGATCTGTCTGTTGAAATACAACTTTAGTAAATCATCAGAAATAAAAAGTTGATTTATTTGAAGCACCACGCTAATGTTTAGACAATAGATAGGCCACCGATGTTGAGGTGAAGTTTGTCATCCCGCACATCCGAAGTTCACTTTAGCTTCTGATTCGAGACTGATTTAAAGGGATGCTTCACAGTTTTTAAGGAGCCTTTACAACATTCAGAGCAGCTTCGGGGTTTATATTTTCCACTCAGAAACACAATATTTCAAATCAGACCAGACTGCAGCTTTACGATATTTTTAACATCTGGGGTTCCTTCACTTTTGTCTTCAACCTGGGTCTCTTGGAATCTAAAAAAACCGCTGATAAAGTCACAGAAATATTATGTATGAACATATTTTAGTACTTCAGTCCAGAATGTGGCCATTTGACTGGGATGAGCTGGTGTTGTAAACACGTTAGCAGATGGACAACTTTCAACTCATCTTCACCACAACAGACCGGGTCACCGCCCTCTTTACTGCAGACAAAGCTACAATTTGCCATCCATGTCTGTGATTTCTGGGTTCTATTGTCCAGAACAGCTCTTTGAATCATTGGATCTGCGGTTACCAGCAGTTTCTACATGCATATGACATTTTGATTTCTGTTTAACTGTTACATTTTTAATAGTCTGGTCTGTTTGTTTAAGGTAACTCTGGAAAAGGTTCTTGGCATTAGCACGGTCAGCAGCAGCTTTTTGACCTCTGACCCTAACTCTGGCCATATTGCCTATCCTGCAGGGTAAGCCCTGCCTCTTTCCTCTCACCTGTATAAAAGTAATATACCACTGGTAGCTTGTGAGGAACAGGAAGCTGACTGTTGTTCCTGTTCCAGGTGTGTGGCTGTGCTGCTTCACCCGCAGAAGAACGAGCAGACCCACATCATCAACACATCCAGGAAGCCCTTCACGGCTCTGGACTTCTCCCATGATGGAAAACATCTGGTCACTGGTGAGGTGAGGGACCAACTGCATGCCTGTTGCTGCTTCAGCTGGAATATTTGCTCCAGAATTCATCACGTTTTTACCTGGGAAAAGTTTCACAAGAATAAAACAGCTAGTGAACCCAACTGAACCAGCAGGACTGGCTGTGGAGCTGCAGCCCAGTCTGTCCGTCTCTTCATATGGGATCAGCTATTTTAACATTTGGTCAGTCTTCAGAGGGACAGCAGACTCCAGAGTTTATAAACCCACCCTGTCCCCCTGCTGTTTCAGAGTGGCCACATGCCCTGCGTTCGGGTCTGGGAGGTTGGCGGAGGTCAGGTGGCTGAGGTCCAGTCCCATAAGTATGGAGTTTCCTGCGTGGCGTTCTCTTCCAGCAGCTGCTACGTGGTCTCTGTGGGATTTCAGCACGACCGGACCGTCAGTGTGTGGGACTGGAGGGTGAGGACACACACCCTAACATATGTTAAATGTTAGGGTCCTTATGGGTCTTGCATGTAAATTCTCAACTTCAGGCCTTAAAGCATTTAAAATGCCCCGTTACAGCCCAGGTTTTCCATACTGGGTCTTTAATCTGTACAAAGGAGTTAAGGTAATGTTACACTTTGACAAATTTGCAAAACCCCTGATTGAACAGTTTTATCCAGAGGAAGTAAGCTGGAGCTCTGGGTAACGTCACTTCCTGTTTTCGTTGTTGCACTCGGTGAATTGTTTGGTGTGTGAAGCTCTCTCGTTTGATCTGATTTCTCTCTACTGTGATATCTCTTACTTGTTCTAATACATAAGCACATTAAAACACATACTTTCTGTTGCTACTTTTAACGTTTGGGGACTCTCCGTGTTTTACACGGTTTTTCTAGTAATGCTAAGGTGTCGCTAGCTTAGCGTTAGCATTAGCTGCACCATGGCTACCCGTTCTGCTGTTTCTCTCTCCGAGTCTCCTCCTCTCTCCTGCTCTCTGTGTGTCAGATTTTCAGTTACTCCTCTGCCTCCTTTAGTGATAATGGTACATGTAATAAATGTAGCATTTTTGTAGCTTTGGAGGCGAGGGTGTCAGAATTGGAGGCCTGGCTCCACGCTGTTGAAAAACCAGCAGATAGCCGAGGCCCCTTAGCCAGCGCGGAGCCACCGTGGCAGTCCTCCAGCAGAGCCCGCGCAGCCAGGGCCTCAGGCCGGCTGGGTGACGGTACGTAGAAAGAAACGTGGCCCTAGAGACACCAGCGACCATAGTCAAATGTCTGCCAGGGGCCAGAACGGGCGACATCAAATCCTACCTGAAACTGCTGGCTAAGGATCAGCATAAATACAGTAAGATTCTTATTCACGTTGGCGGTAATGACACCCGGTTACGTCAATTGGAGGCCACCAAAGTTAGTGTTGCTTCGGTGTGTAAGTTTGCCAAAACAATGTCGGACTCATTTTCTCTGGTCCCCTCCCTGATCGGACCAGCGACGACATGTTTAGCCGCATGCTGTCATTCAACCGCTGGCTGTCTAGATGGTGTCCAGAAAACGATGTGGGTTACATTGATAACTGGCGAACATTTTGGAGAAAACTTGGTCTGATCCGGAGAGACGGCATCCATCCCACTTTGGATGGAGCAGCTCTTCTTTCTAGGAATCTGGCTGAATTTATTAGTTCTCCAAAACTCTAACAACCCAGGGTTCAGACCAGGAAGCAGGGTCATAGTTTAATACTCCTCTCTGCAGCTTCTGTACTGCTACCCACCCATTACCCTATTAAGACAGTGTCTCGCCCACGGCCAAAATTGAATAGATTAAAAAATAATGTAAAAGGAGGAAATCAGGAAAATCTAATAGAAATAAACACAACTCAGACTAAAAAGAAAAATAAAACAATTAAATGTGGCTTACTGAACATAAGATCTCTCTCTTCAAAGACTTTGCTAGTTAGTGACCTGATTTGTGACAATCAGATTGATTTATTTTGCCTCACAGAAACCTAGCTGCAGCAAGAGGATTATGTTACTATAAATGAGTGAACTCCTAATTATTTAAAATTTCACATTCCTCGAAATACTGGGAGAGGAGGAGGAGTAGCAACCATCTTTCAGTCCGATTTATTGATTAGTCCCAGACCAATCAATAGCTACAACTCTTTTGAATATTTAATCCTTAGTTTTCCTCATCCAAATTGCAAAGCACTAAAACCACTTCTGTTTGTTGTTTTGTACCGTCCACCAGGCCCTTACTCTCAATTTTTAGATCAGTTTTCAAACTTTTTTATCTGATTTAGTGTTAAATACAGATAAGGTTATTATAGTGGGGGATTTTAACATTCATGTTGATGCTGAAAGTGATAGCCTAAATATAGCCTTTAATGCTATCTTAGACTCAATTGGCTTTGGTCAAAACATTAACAAACCTACCCACCTTTGTCTTCATTCTCTGGACCTTGTGCTGACATATGGCATTGAGTGTAAAGACATAACAATATTCTCTCATAACCCTGTCCTGTCTGACCATTTCTTAATAACCTTTGAGTTTAATTTAACAGAGTACTCCACACCTGAAAGAAAATTTCATTACTGTAGATCATTATCAGGCGATGCTGTAACAACCGTTAAAGAATCTGTTCCACTTTTGATTTCCTCATTATTACTGAAAACCACAGTGGAGGGCAATTATTTTGTTTCTGCCCCTTCACAAATTGATTCTCTTGTTCATAGTGTTTCTTCATCATTGCGTGATGCATTAGACAATGCAGCCCCCTTGAAAAAGAAGGTAATTATTCATAGGACGCTAGCTCCTTGGTTTAATTCAGAGCTGCGTACTTTAAAACAAAATGTTAGAAAATTGGAGAGAAAATGGCGCTCCACACACCTAGAGGTACTCATACTCGTACTCGTCGTCTTCTGCTTATCCGGGACCGGGTCGCGGGGCAGCAGACTCAGCAGAGACGCCCAGACATCCCTCTCCCCAGACACCTCCTCCAGCTCCTCCGGGTGGAGCCCAAGGCGTTCCCAGGCCAGCCGAGAGACATAGTCCCTCCAGCGTGTCCTGGGCCGTCCCCTGGGCCTCCTCCCGGTGGGACGTGCCTGGAACACCTCCCGAGGAAGGCTTCCAGGAGGCATCCAGTATAGATGCCCGAGCCACCTCAACTGGCTCCTCTCGATGTGGAGGAGTAGCGGCTCTACTCCAAGCCCCTCCCGGATGGCCGAGCTCCTCACCCTATCTCTAAGGGAGTGCCCGGCCACCCTACGGAGGAAGCTCATTTCCGCCGCTTGTATCCGGGATCTCATTCTTTCGGTCATGATCCAAAGTTCATAGGTGAGGGTAGGAACGTAGACCGACCGGTAAATGTTCGGCTCAGCTCTCTCTTCACCACAATGGACCAGCACAGCGCCCACATTACTATGGCAGCCGCACCGATCCGTCTGTCGATCTCCTGCTCCATTCTTCCTTCACTCGTGAACAAGACCCCGAGATACTTGAACTCCTCCACTTGAGGCAGGAACTCCCCTCCAACCTGAAGAGGACAAGCCACCCTTTTCCGGTCGAGTACCATGGCCTCGGACTTGGAGGAGCTGATCCTCATCCCAGCCGCTTCACACTCGGCTGCGAACCACCCCAGCGCATGCTGTAGGTCTTGGCTAGAGGGGGCCAGCAGGACAACGTCATCTGCAAAAAGAAGAGACGAAATCCTCTGGTCCCCAAACCAGACCCCCTCCGGCCCTTGGCTGCGTCTAGTGCCGGCAATGCGGACCAAACTCCTGCTCCGCTTGTACAGGGACCGGATGGCCCCTAATAAAGGGCCCCTGATTCCATACTCCTGGAGCACCCCCCACAGGGCATCATGAGGGACACAGTCAAATGCTTTCTCCGGGTCCACAAAACACATGTGGACCGGTTGGGCAAACTCCCATGAACCCTCGACCCTGTAGAGGGTATAGAGCTGGTCCAGTGTTCCACGGCCGGGACGAAAACCACACTGCTCCTCCTGAAGCCGAGGTTCGACTATCGGTCGGACTCTCCTCTCCAATACCCTGGCGTAGGCCTTACCAGGGAGGCTGAGGAGTGTGATCCCCCTGTAGTTGGAACACACCCTCCGGTCACCTTTCTTATGAAGGGGGACCACCACCCCAGTCTGCCAGTCCAGAGGCACTGTCCCCGACCGCCACGCAATGTTGAAGAGGCGTGTCAACCATGACAGCCCCACAACATCCAAAGACTTGAGGTACTCAGGGCGGATCCCGTCCACCCCCGAAGCCCTGCCACCGTGGAGCTTTTTAACCACCTCGGTGACTTCAGCCTGGTTGATGAAAGAGTCCAAATCCGAGTCCCCAGCCTCTGTTTCCACCACGGAATGTGTGATGGCAGGATTGAGGAGATCCTTGAAGTACTCCTTCCATCGGCCGATAATGTCCCCAGTCGAGGTCAGCAGCCTCCCACCCCCACTGTAAACAGTGTTTGCGAAGCTCTGCTTCCTCCTCCTGAGGCGCCGGACGGTTTGCCAGAAACGCTTCGGGGGCCAACCGGTAGTCCTTCTCCATGGCCTCACCAAACTCCTCCCAGGTCCGAGTTTTTGCCTCTGCCACCACCCGCACCGCGGCACGCTTGGCCCCATGGTACCTGTCAGCCGCCTCAGGAGTCCCACAAGCCAACCACAGCCGATAGGACTCCTTCTTCAGCTTAACAGCATCCCTTACTGCCGGTGTCCACCACCGGGTTCGGGGATTGCTGCTGCAACAGGCACCGCAGACCTTGCGGCCGCAGCTACGGGCAGCAGCATCGACAATGGATGCGGAGAACATGGTCCACTCGGACTCTACGACTCCAACATCCCTCGACACAACACCTACTCAACACCTAGAGGATTCCTACTTAATCTGGAAAAATAGCCTACTGTTGTATAAAAAGACACTTCACCAAGCTAGAACAGCTTATTTCTCATCATTAATAGAAGAGAACAAGAATAATCCTAGGTTTCTCTTTAGTACAGTTGCTAAACTTACACAGAGTCATAGCTCTGTTGAGCCATCCATTCCCTTAGCTCTCAGCAGTCATGACTTTATGGGATTCTTCTTAAATAAAATTGATTCTATTAAAAAGAAAATCTTTGACATACTCCTGAAGATGATTACTTCATCCTCAGCAAGTGAGACAACATTGGAAATAACTGCAGAACCTGATCTGTGTTTGGACTGTTTTGATCCCGTGGAGCTTCCTGAGTTATCAGAAATATTAGCTTAATCTAAACCTTCAACTTGTATGTTAGACCCAATCCCAACCAAATTATTTAAGGAAGTGTTCCCTCTGATTACCAGACCCATTTTAGATATGATTAATCTATCTTTAGTAAATGGATCAGAACCACAAGCTTTTAAGGTAGCTGTAATTAAACCTTTACTTAAGAAACCTTTGCTTGATCGAGATGACTTGAAACATTACAGACCTATATCCAATCTTCCATTCTTATCTAAAATTCTTGAGAAAATAGTTTCTAATCAAATGTGTGAACATTTATACAGCAATGACCTGTTTGAAGAGTTTCAGTCAGGTTTCAGAGCTCATCATAGCACTGAAACAGCTCTGCTGAAAGTCACTAATGATATTCTTATGGCCTCAGATAATGGACTTGTGTCTGTTCTGGTTCTGTTAGATCTCAGTGCTGCATTTGATCCAGTCGATCATAATATTCTCTTAGAAAGGCTGGAATATGCTGTAGGGATCAGGGGAACAGCGCTAGGCTGGTTTAAATCTTATCTGTCTGACAGATTCCAGTTTGTTCATGTAAATGATAAATCATCTTTAAACTCCAGGGTTAATTGTGGAGTACCACAGGGTTCAGTACTTGGGCCAGTTCTCTTTACTATATATATGCTTCCAATAGGTCAAATTATCAGGCAGCATAGGATACATTTTCACTGTTACACTGATGATACTCAGCTTTACTTATCCATAAATCCTGATGAACCCAACCAGTTAGATAGACTACAAGCATGTCTTGAAGATATAAAAACTTGGATGACTTTAAATTTTCTGCTTCTAAATTCAGACAAGACAGAAGTTGTCGTCTTTGGACCGGAGTCTTTAAAAAAGAAACTGCTTAGTCAATCACTTAACCTGGATGGCATTAAATTGACCTCTGATAATAAAGTAAAAACCTTGGTGTTAACTTTGACTAGGACATGTCATTTAAATCCCATATTAAACAGGTTTCTAGGATTTCCTTCTTTCACCTCCGGAACATTGCCAACATTAGAAATATCCTGTCCAGGAGTGAAGCTGAAAAACTAGTCCATGCATTTGTTACTTCAAGGCTGGACTATTGTAATTCTTTACTATCAGGATGTCCACAAAATGCAGTTAAAAGCCTTCAGCTGATTCAAAATGCTGCAGCAAGAGTTCTGATGAAAATTAAAAAGATAGATCATATTTCTCCTATTTTAGCTTCCCTTCATTGGCTCCCTGTTCAATCCAGAATAGAATTTAAAATTCTCCTCCTCACATATAAAGCCCTTAATGATCTAGCTCCATCATACATCAGAGATCTGATTGGTCCATATGTTCCTAACAGAGCACTTTGTTCTCAGACTGCAGGTTTACTGGTGGTTCCTAGAGTCTCTAGAAGTAGAATGGGAGGCAGATCCTTTAGTTATCAGGCTCCTCTCCTGTGGAACCAGCTCCCAGTTTTAGTCCGTGAGGCAGACACCCTGTCTACTTTTAAGACTAGGCTTAAAACTTTCCTTTTTGATAAAGCTTATAGTTAGAGTGGCTTAGTTTATCCTGAGCTATCTCTGTAGTTATGCTGCTATAGGCTTAGACTGCTGGAGGATATATTGACCACTTTCACCCTCTTCGCTACATTCTCATACTACTCTCCAATTTTGCATTATTTGCTGTTATTTCAGCTTTTAACTTTGTTCTCTTTTCTCTTCCTAGAAGCTACACCTGGCCTGGCTCTGTGTCTGCCTGTGACACCTTTCTGGAGAGGGGCATCGTCCGAGCTTCTGCTGGCAACAACTTAATGCTCATCCTCTACAGATGATCCACATAGCCCTGTCTTTCAGTGTTTAACCCTTTCTCTCTCCTAGACATGGCTACTGACTGAGCTTCTACTGTAACTAACTCTATGTTCTCTCTTTCAGACTCTAACCTTGAAAACTGTCTCAGAGTTTATCTGTTCTTTCTTTCTAGATGAAACGACTAAAGGAGCTACATCCATTAACATTTACTTTTCTTTCCCATAGAAAGTACTCCTAGATCAGTGCTTCTTTGTTCTCTTTGTGTCTCTGCTCTGTTCTCTCTAACCCCCAGTCGGTTGTGGCAGATGGCCGCTCACACTGAGCCTGGTTCTGGTTCTGCTGAAGGTTTCTTCCTGTTAAAAGGGAGTTTTTCCTCTCCACTGTCGCTACATGCATGCTCAGTATGAAGGATTGCTGCAAAGTCAACACCAGTGACTGTCCACTGTCTCTACATGCTCATCCAGGAGGAGTGAATGCTGCAAGTCACTGACTGGATGCAATCTGCTGGGTTTCCTTAGATAGAAAAACTTTTTATCCAATTTGAATAAATAACTGAATCTGACTGAACTGTTCAATGATTACGATTAATAGGAATGTATGAACCTGACTGTTGTGAAGAACCTTGAGACGACATGTGTTGTGAATTGGTGCTATATAAATAAACTGAATTGAAAAGGCAAACATTTGTCCTTCCTGCAAATCTCTGAAGAAACTCGCCCACCAGAACACATTTACTGGTTTTTCTTCAGCAATGACGTTAATGTCAGATATTAATTCTCTGATGTCTTTCCATTTTGGCATCGCATTAACACACACCTGTCTACTGCCAGATGCCCTGCTGTTGGAGAGGTTCTCATACTGGTCAGTTTATCAGTGCATCTGATCAGCAGCATCTGGTTCCTCCTTTCACTTCTAAAACCCATGGAAGCAGCGAGGATGGACTTTGTCTTTCACGCAGTTTTCCTGGCATCTTAGTTAAAAAATGATGTGGAGTCTGAGGAGTCTTTGTTTAGACTCCTGATAGACTTCTAGGATCTGTTCATCCTTGTTCTGCTTGTTATCTTTCAGTTAGGATACATTTCTCAGGAAGAAGCATGTTTTGCAGTCTGCTGGGTTAAGGAACACATTAAAATGATCATTATTCCTGTTTTCTCCGAGCAGAAAGGCTCCATCATTGCCTCCAACAAGGTGTCCAGCAGAGTCTTCTCCGTCTCCTTCTCCCAGGACAGCAGCTACTTCGTTACTGCAGGAAACCGACACATAAAGTTTTGGGACTTGGACGCTTCTAAGGAACGACGGGTCAGCTGACGTCTCCTCAGCCAATCACAGCTGCCTGTATCACACATCACTCTTACATGCTCCATTTCTGTAACCAGGTGAACAGCACGGTGCCACTGATTGGTCGGTCTGGGTTGCTAGGTGACCATAAGAACAGTGTGTTCTGTGGAGTGGTGTGTGGGAGGGGCCTAACGGTGAACAACACCTACTGTGTCACCACCTCTGGAGTGTTGTGCCTGTTTAACAGCAGCCGTCAGCTGGAGGCCTGGGTTGACCTGAAGGTAAGATGGTCGGAATGTCGGGATAGCATTCTCTGGACCCGGTTGCTTCGGGTTAGCTTGTGGACCTTCTGCATTTGTTTTTTTTTCTCCTCTGCCAGACATCAGTGGCGAGCAGCCTGGCAGTCAGCGAGGACTTTGTCTTCTGCGGCTGCGCAGATGGAGTCATCAGAGTTTTCCGGCCGTCCAACCTGCAGTACATCGGAATGCTGCCGCGGCCGCACCGCCTGGGAGTGGACCTGACTCAGAGCACACAGCACAGGTCCAAACAGTTCAGACACACCAGCTGATCTCGGTAAGATCATCCTGATTCCTCACAGTGTGTTCCCACAGCAGCCTGCTTCCTGCCGGCTTGGAGCCTCGGCATCCCGACACTCTGGCTCTGAGCTTTGACCCCAGAGCTCGACGCCTCACCTGTGTTTACACCGACCACAGCGTGTACGTATGGGACGTCAGAGACGTGAGGAATGCTGGGAGGCTGTACTCGGCTCTATATCACAGCAGTTGCGTGTGGAACATCCAGGTCGGTGCGACCGCCACAGAATTCCCGGTGTTTTCATTGGAATATTCTTTGACCTGTTTTTCTAGTCTTCACTATTTAAAAAAAACAAATATCTAATGAAGGGGATTTTTGATTTACTGACTATTATTTATTGATGATATGGCCGATAACATTAATGTCACCAGATATTAATTCCCTTGGTTATTATTGATGTTTTCAATCTTGGCATCTCATTAACCCACACCTGTCTGCAGCATACTGGTGCAACCCCTCCCCAGCATCGGCCCAGTTTAACTAATGGGACCGACACGGACGTTCATGCTTCTCTAAGCACACCTTGATTTAAACATTTTCCTCATCAGTATTCTGATTTTTGACTGACTGAAAACTCATGTTCAAAATGTTTTTCAACTTCAAACTCGGATTGAAATGGACCTGAGCTCCTCAAGCTGGATCTGGTTAAAAAAAAAGAAGCTAGTTTCAACATTGATTAATGATAGCACAACTGTTCAAGCAGTTCAAGGTGAATCTGTTGTTTTTAGATGTGTTTGTTTTGTTCTCATTTATTTCTATTCATGCCTTTATGGAAAAAATCCATGAAGAAAAGCCTGAAAGTGTCCTTGGCTCCTCCTAAAAGCTGGAGTCATGATGTTCGGAGATTCAGAGAGACTCTGGGTGGCTGCTCTGTTGGTTCTGCTTCTACAAATATTCAAAACTACGTTCAGGACGAGTCAGGATTCTATACTAAAGTCTGGAAAGTCCAATAAGAAGTCTGCAAGCAATGTTAATTTCCTAAAAGTGCTGAAATGAGATCGGAAATATTACTGGGAACCGGTGCAACAGGAATTTGACTTTGGTTCAAGCGCTCACAGCGTCCAGACATTAAGTATAAATATATAAACTTTAGAGGAAATAAAATGGTGGTGTACATTCAATACTTCATCACAGTGTGGTGGACAGGCTCCTGGAGTTGGTGACATTATTCAGGCCTCAGAGAAAAAACCTCAACACCAAGCAGACAATGATCTAAATAAATCAGTTCGATGGAGGACTAGGTCCAAGAAAGTACTTCAGCAGCAGCAGGAACAAGATGGATTCTGTGATGGTGAGGAATGTTTTTTTCTGCAGGTTTATCCGGAGCTGCAGGATCCGTCTCACGCCTGTCTTCCTCCGTCCTCCTTCCTGACCTGTTCCTCTGATAACACCATCAGAGTGTGGCACTCTGACGCTCCCATCAGACAGAGGAACCTGTACAGCCAGGTGAGACCAGTTCAGAGTAGAGGTCCTGTTCTAAGGACAGCCACAGGTTTTACAGACCCTTCTGACGTCTGCTCGGGTTTCTACTGCATCTAAATTCTCACATCTAATAGAAATGACTTGTTAAACATGAACTACTGAAGATATGTTGAATCTGAGCTCCATTATTCTATTACAACCCCAGTTCCAGTGAAGTCTTGTTCAACCTCTGCAGCTGAATTCACCACAAAGATGATATTTAATGTTCAAACGGATAAACTTTGTTTTTTTTTTTTACCAATTTTCACTCTGTTAAAATGTGTTGCAAGCATCACTTTTAAAATAAGCTGGGACAGGGACAACTAAAGACTGGGAACGTTGGGGAATGCTGTTTGGGTCATTCCACTGGTGAACAGGTTAACTGGAAACAGGTGAGTGTCATCGCTCGGTATAAAAGGAGTGGGGGGGTGTTAGTGCAACTGGCACATCTGTGAAGAAACCATTAATGCTGAAAAGTCCATCCAGGTTCTGGAGCAACATCTGCTGCCATCCAAGCAATGTCGATGTCTTCAGAGACGTGCTGCTTAAGTCTGGGAGGACAGAAATAACCTGCAGAGAATATTTAACCATTTCACCACAAGTCTCCTCTTGTAGTTCGGAGGCTAGGTCTGCTCCAGGACTGTTTTCTCGAATGGATTTCTGCCCACTTTGTGATTCGGTTCTGGATTCTGCAGTGAAAACAAAGGGGCGAGAAAAGCCTCCTCAGAAAACTACTCTGGTTGCTGCAACAAGTTCCTGCAGTGGAACCAGAGGTCATTTTTAGTGTTCTTAAACATTAGCCTTTAGGCAGTAACCCTGGTGATTAGCCCGGCGAATCCAGCCTGATCTTATTTACAAGTTCGTGAACAGAACCGAAACTGAATTTATTTAGCAGTCATTGTTTAAATCTAAAGAAACACAAATGTATTCATATTAAATGTTCAAACCTTATTCTCTAAAACTACATTTAAAATAAACCTTAAAAAATACGACAATTAAATAACATCCCACCTCAGAGCCTGGCTCGGCCCGGCTCAAAGGTGCAGCGCCCTCTAGTGAGCCATCAACCAGTTCTAACAAAAACTACCAACAGCTGAAGTCCACGGGGCGGTCCTGTGCCTGTGGGCTTTTTCACAGGAGCATACAGTTGTGCTGTGGTGGTCCTGATGTGTTCTAATTGGTTGAAATGGTTCTATCCAGACTAGGCGCATGGTTCTGCGCTGCTGGGTTTGACTGCTGGTGTCGTCCAGCAGAACTACCACAGCGGTTAGCGCTGCTCATGATGGAGATGATGATGCCTCCACAGCTTCCTGTAGTACACCAGTTATAAAAACGGAAAACATTCACCTGGATTGGCTTTAAACTTAACATTAACAATCTAACATATCCCATGTGATTAATTATGTTACAGACACAGGTGGGTTCCTCCTCAGAGCTTCAGCATAAAATATTCACGGGTTCTGTGTGTTTTTCAGGACCTGCTGAAGATCCTGTATGTCGGGGAGGACATGCAGCACCTGCAGCCTGCAGGGGAGAGGGTGGAGGCAGAGAGTCCTGATGGGAAAGCAGGGATCAGAGTGCTGGGAATCAGTCCGGATGGAAAATACCTGGCGGCTGGAGATCGCTGTGGAAACCTAAGGTGAGAAACCTGATTTATTCCCATGTCTAGATGAAGCTGCTAATGTTTTTTTTTTTTTTGCATTGGTGATGGGTTGTTACTGGGGGCACATAAAACTAATGTTCTGAACCAGACTTCAGTCATTAGCAAAAACCTCTGCAGACACAGACTGAAGGTTGAAGGTTCACAGCATGTTAGGTGAGATCAGATGCAGATTAATCATCATTAATAAGCAGCTTCCAAAGCTGGCAATAACCTTATGGCTCTAGTGGCCTTTATTTACAGGGAGGACACCAGCAGCACTGCGGCTGTTTTTATTGGCTGGAGGAGATGATGTCACCCTGACTCAGACAGGAAACGGGCAGAGAGAGAAGGGAGGGACAGCAAAGGTCCCAGGGTCGGGAATCAAACCCCGGACGGCCATGCCGAGGGCTAATTCTCTCGGTGTATGGGACGCCCACTGTACCACCACTCCACACACCGCTGCCTACAACCCATTTACTGCATTTTATCCCAAACTGAAGACCTAAGTTCATGTCAGTTCAGTCAAAGCTGTAAAAGAGTCCAGCTTAAACCAGTCAGGAGACTGAACGCTGCAAATCTCCTAGTGAGACCTTCCTACATAGTCCTATTGCCACCAGTGCAGAGCTTGCTCAGTATCTGCTGCTGGAGGGTGAAAGTGGATCTGCGTGCATCATGAGGAAAATACCTTTGGATAAGAGCAGGAAAGAAGCTGCTCCTGCCCAAAGAAACCCTTCAAGGAAAGACTGAAACCCTGCAGGAAGGCTGAGGATGGACAGCAGAAGACTAGAAGCTGCGTTATTTTCTCTGAATCCTCCTTCTGATTATTCAGAACAACCTGTTTTTGGGGTTGGTTCTCCTCCAAGGGAGTTGATTACCTCCTGATGCTGACTTAGAAGACTGTCATAGATAAAGGGTGGAGTGAAAACCTCCAAGTCCTTCTAACAAGGTGATGAGATGAGCTCTGTTGCAATCAGTTTTTTCTTACTGACTATATGATATTATTGCTTATAGTTGTAATTTCTCTTTAGTTTGCTCTCTGAGGTTCTTCCCTGTGGTGAAGGTCCTCCTTCTGTGCATCTCCCTGCCCTGTGGATTAAAGTTTTCATCCTGTTTCCAGGATCTTTGATCTCCAGTTCTTGGAAGAGCTGGTGAAGATTGAAGCTCACAACTCGGAAGTGTTGTGTCTGGAGTTTTCTCCTGCATCCACAGGTTAGCTTCTGCACCTTGGGAACGTCTGGAGATGTCTGAACTTGAAAGTGGATCATTTGTAGAAAAGTATAAATGTGGGGCTTCATGGGCAGCTGGACACAGTTTTCCATAAATATCCCACCATGGAATTATGACTCCTTGCTGTTGTTTCAGGAATGAAGCTGTTGGCTTCAGCCAGCAGGGACCGACTGATCCACGTCTTCAGCCTTGAGAAGAACTACAGTCTGGAACAGACTCTGAACGACCACTCAGCCTCCATCACTGCTGTCAAGTTCACAGGTGAGGACACCAGCAGCACTGCGGCTGTTTTTTATTGGCTGGAGGAGATGATGTCACCCTGACTCAGCATGGTTCTGTTAGTTTGGATTTCTTTCATTGTATTAATATGATGTTTTTGACTTTCTGGACTTTTGTGGGAAGTAAAATACTGTAGATCCCAGAGCTTCCAGTCTCATTCCCAGCAGACAGTGGAAGTGAAATGGGATGTACTGTGGATCTGAACCAGAATCAGAGTTCGCTCTGATCCGATGAAATGCAGCAGATTCTTCTGCTGAACATTTTTCTTGCAGGTAGTTTCAGAGTCGGTGTGAAACGCAGCTTCTCCTGCATGTTCCTTGTGTTCCAGGTGAGAGCCCAGAGGTCCGGATGGTGAGCTGTGGAGCCGACAAGAGCATCTACTTTCAGACTGCAGAGCAGGTTGGAATAAACACTGAATTATGTTAGTCAGGTCTGAAATGTCTGGGTCCAACCTTAGACCTGAGCTGGATCCTGCAGAATCAGTTTGGGTCTCTGAGGTGGTGCAGCCCAACAGTTGGCAAACATTGGCCTCACGTTTCTTGCTCTCCTCGAGCTTCAGCTTCTCCATCACTAAACTCTAAGGAGGCGTCCACCTTCGACTGGTGGAAGATGGACGCCCAGAGTCCGAGTCCATGGTTCTGGAAATATAACTGCAGACTAAATACGGACTTAATATAGAAATTGATAATATGATTCCATAAAGTGTGCACCTCCAGTTGATGTAATATCTTGATGGCTTCCTGTCTGGTTTACTGGGGAATCTCCCCAATCCTGAGCTGCATTCTGGTTTGTTTTAGTTGAAGTTCTGAACGGTTTGTTCTGCTGCTGATGGGCGGGTTCTATGAACAAATGCATGTTGTTGTCCTTTGGGATCCAGACAGCGGACGGTTTGGTGTTCTCCAGGCGCCACCACGTGGTGGAGAAGACTACACTGTATGACATGGACCTGGACCCAACTGGGACTCGCATCTCCATCGCCTGTCAAGACAGACATGTCAGGTAAAGAAGAACCTGCCCACCTTCTGAGTGACGTTTTAGGTGTGAGCGAGCTGCTGACGGTGAGCTGTGGGTTCTCAGAGTTTACAACGTGGAGACTGGGAAGCTGGAGAAGTGTTTGAAAGGCTCAGCGAGTGATGAAGGAGCTCTTCTCAAGGTAAGAAGCTGCTGCTCATCGCTTGGAGATAACTGCTGATCCAGACCAGTTCTGTCTGCTTGGTTGGGAATGTGGGCCGGATCATGACTTGGTGAAGGATGAATGTGTGCAGGTTCAGATGGATCCGTCGGGCTCGTTCTTCGCCACCAGCTGCTCCGATAAGAACATCACCATCTTTGACTCGGAGACTGGAGAGTGTGTCGCCACGCTGTTCGGTCACTCAGGTGAGGAAGAAGGGTTCCTCTGAGAGCTGAAGCTGTTTCTGAGCATGAAAATGTTCTGACTAAAGCTTCTTTTGTAGAAACAGGTCGGAACCAAACAGCTGAACTGGTTTGTTAGCTGGATTTACAAGGACTGCTCAGAAAGTTAGAAAATCATGAAAAGTTCAATATTTTGATCATTATTGCTCATTGAAAAGCCAACATTCAGTGTGTCAGAAAATTAGAATATTGGGAAAAACTTGTAGCATGTTCATAGAAAGTTGAGTGGAAGGAAAAAATTTGGTCAGAAGGTGCATTGCCAACAGGGATAATCGCAGTATTGAGAGGCTTGAGCAAAATTAACCAGTGGACTGTGACTGGAGTCGGAGCATCAGGAACCTCTGCGCCCAGACAGGTTCTACACAGGGAATCCTACCTGGGCTGAGGAGAAACGGAACTGGACTGTTGCTCAGTCTAATACACACTTTAAAAATGTATCTTTCAGTTTCATAGGATCTCACATTCAAGACTGTAGCAGTTTCTCTGGACCCAAAGTTTAATATTTTTTAATTTCCTTTAATCTGATAAAAGTCTCCACGTTTCTGTTTTTCTTTCTCATCGATGTGAAGATTTAAATCGAATCACATCTCTACTCCTCCACATAGAAACTGTCAACGGGTTTTTAGTACTGTTCCAGAGCTGGAGCTAGAGTCCGTTCTAAACTGGTCCAGAGACAGAACTGGTTTGGTTTCCTGCAGTCAGACAGCCAGCTTGGAGACGTGTCATCACCTCTTGACTGAGGTGTGAGCTCCAGCGACGACGTTCCCGCAGACTTCCTGAAACCATCATTTATTTTGGTGCTTGTGAACGCTCTGTCTGTCCTGACCAGCTGCTCGGGATTTCCCATGATGCAACTGGGAATTAAACAGCGATTCACTCATCAAAGCTAATATTCTAAAAATGTTTTAATGACCAGATGCAAACAGCTGCTGTCACTGCAGGTCAGCAGCTCATTGACCCATATTCAGCCTTGTTGGGGTTAAAACATGGAGCTCTTAACCTTTTCAGTGGTTGTTGGTCTCCATGAGGCTGCCTCCAGCTTCTAATGAAAACCGTTTTTTACTTTGGCCCAACTCTGGCGACAGCAGGATGAAACCGGTTTATCCTTGCTGGAGTTAATGGAACTGGTGCCGAGCCAAGCACTGGTTTCAGTTTGGAATCGTAACCAGTTTGATGGGGAAAAGAACCTTAATCAACAGTCTGCCCCTCTCGGAGCCTCATCCTGCTCGTCATGTTCAGGACTTTGCAGATTGTCTCTTCTAGTTCCTGGTAGCAGAGGAATGGCCTGCTCAGTTGGGTTTAGATCACCTTACTCTGGTTGCATCATTGAGCAGGACGTTTGGGATCAATGTTTTGATGCAGGGTGAAGCTACGTCTGAGTTTGGAGACATTTCATGGAAGATCACTGGAGATCCGTCTCTGTGGCAGAATTGCAGTCCTAAACCGTACCACCTCCTCCACCCAGTTCTGATTTATTGTTCAGCTTTATTTACCCTAATTAGCCCAGATTTTCTCCTCACGTTGATGACTGCAGACTCCGCTAGAAGAGGCTGAGGTATCTTCTCCCTACACTGACCAAGCCATGACATGTTCTTGAGAGGTGGAGTGTCTGTAACATTACGAGCTGTAATCCCTGTGGCACGCCACTGAGAATCAGATTTCTTTCCAATCTTTCTGCTTGTTCTGTCTGGATATGAAATAGCTGTGGTTCCTGTCGCTGCTCAACCTGTCTGTTAAACTGATTTGGATAAAACTTGAGTCCAGTTGTTCTCCAGATGTTGACCTGCTTTTGTTGGGCAGAGCTGGTCAGCTGCATGAGGTTCAGTCAGGACTGCAGACACCTGATCTCAGCGTCAGGAGACAGGTAACCTCTCTGAAACCGCAGCACATCTGAGGATGACCTCAAAGCTTTCACTGAGTGTGAGTCCTGTTGTTGTGCAGCTGTGTGTTTGTGTGGCGCCTCGACTCTCAGATGACCGGCGCCATGAGGAAGAGGCGGGCCCGCCAAGCGAGCAGAACAGCTGGAACCTGCAGCCTCAGGCAGCCGAACATCAGGTGGGTGATGTGTGACAGACAGCAGGGGGCGCTGAGCTTCTTCAGCCTCATTGTGTTTTTGTTTCAGAAGAGAGACCTTCATCAGCGTTCCTTCATCCCAGCTGCCTCTGATGGAGTCAGAGGAGCAGAAAGAAGCGGATCACAGGACTCCGGGAAAACTGGACGACGCTCCTGGTGAGTCTGAATGCAGAAGTAGATCCATACTTTATTTTCTGTTCTGAGGGAATGAATCATGAGAGAATAAACTATAGGATCAACGTCCGTTATCAACAACATCTAATTAGTGTTGCTATGGCAACGGAGTTATCACACGCCCTCCATAGAATCCGCTTTATTGCCAAGTTTGTTCAGACAAACGGGGAATTAGACTCTGGTCCACTTTGCTCTCAATAATAAAGATTATTTTTAAATGTACATATAAACACATTTGAATTTCCAATAGAATATAATGTGGGACCAGTCCAAGTCTGCCTGGTGTTGTTCTGGAGCTCTGACTGTCAGGAGTTCATCAGAGAAACATCCTGGAGGAAGAAACTGTCTCTGTAGCTGGTTTTAGTGAACAGTGCTCTGTAGCGCCACCTGAAGGTCAAAGCCTAAACAGTTTGTGTGCAGGGTGTGTGGGTCTGCAGAGATGTTAGCTTTTCCTGACCCTTGACCTGTATAAGTCCTGGATGGAGGGAAGGTCAGACCTGATTATTCGTTGCAGTCTGGACCTGTCCTGTTCTGTGGATGATCCAAACCACACTGAGATGGATGAAGACAGGACAGACTGAATGATGGTGGTGGAGAAGATGACCAGCAGCTCCTGGGGAAGGTTGAACTTCTTGAGTTGCCTCAGGAAGTACAGTCTCTGCTGGACCTTCTTCTGAACAGTGTCTATGTGTGAAGACCATCTGAGGTTTCCATAAATGGTGGTTCCTAGAAACCGGATCACCCTGCTGTCTGTATGCAGACTCATCACCGTCCTGGATCAGTCCAATGACAGTGGTGTCATCTACAAACTTCAGGAGTTTCACGGACGAGTCCGATGAGGTGCAGTCATTTGTGTACAGAGAGAAGAGGAGTGGGGATAGAACACACCCCTGGGGGGCACCAGTACTTATTGATCTGGATCAGGAGAAGATGCTCCCCAGTCTCACCTGCTGCTGTCGGTCCATCAGGAAGCTGTTGATCCACTGACAGGTGGAGGCTGAGATGTTGAGCTGGGTGAGCTTCTGGTGGAGGATGTCTGGTATGATGGTGTTGAAGGCCGAGCTGAAGTCTACAAACAGGATCCTGGCGTACGTCCCTGGGTGGTCGAGGTGTTGCAGGATGAAGTGTAAACCTAAGTTAACAGCATCATCTGGAGGAAATTCTTCTGTTTCTCAGATGTTTCAGCAATGTATGAGAGGACAAGGTTCTTGTGTTCTGTTTGGAAGGGTTTCCTGGATCTCTTTGAGCAGTTAGGATAAACACAGTTGTGCAGAGCTCTTTTCAGGTGGTTCTGTTTTTTCCATTTATAAATAAAACCATTCATTGAAAACTTGCTCAGATTTGATCCGTTTTTGTCATCCTTGAATGTTTCGACTCAAACTAATTTGATCACAAAGCAGAAATGTTGTATGAAGCCTCAGATACGCTGGAGACTGAAGATTGATGTCTGAGGTGGAAATTCACTGGAATCACGTAGTTTTTATAAAGTAGGTTAAATGTTACGTTTTTAACTTATTGGTTATAATTCATCTGGATCTTAAATGACACTTCTAAGGTCCCTAAAAGTTGTTGGTGCTCCTTCTCCGCCTGTAGCAGTTATTCATTTATAACTGGTCCCAACATGGGACTGAGGTGAACCGGGCCGAGGTTCGGAATGGACCTGCTGCTGTTTGCTGCTCACCCTGAATAAACCCACCTATTTGTGTTTCAGTGACTCCGCTGCTTCAGACCAACGGAAAGATGCCCATGTGGTTCCGAAAGCTGGTTGGTTCCCTCTGATTCCATCCATATCGGATCCTTTCAGTCAGAATCAGTGGATTTAGTAACCTCTGATGTTTTTCTGCAGGCTGAAGCTGAGGCTACCTCAGTCATCCAATCAGCAGCAGAGCCTCCGCAGGTACGCAACCGGTGGGCGGAGCCTCAGAACCCACTGACTATCTGCTCCAGCTTTTCCCCAAGTCCCAGCAGGAGCCAGGAGGAGCAGAGGGAGGAAGAGGAGGAAGACTTTCAGCCTCAGAGTCTGGACAGCCTGCTGGGAGACGAGGAGGTTGAGGGGGAGGAAGAGGAGGTGAGCATGCAGAGCGAAGACCCTTGTTGAGGAGACCAGCAGTGTTTGTGTGTCTGAACTCTGTGTGGTGTTCAGGTGCTGCAGACGGCGGGTCAGAACAGCACCTTCATCCTCCGCCCAGATTGTAGCGCCACCTTTTCTGACAGGCAAGTCTCTCTCTCTCTCTCTCTCCTCAGCCTATGGTTCTTTATGGTTCTGAAGATCCACTTTTTGTTTTAGAGACTTCAGAGTGGAGGGTGTGACCGATCCTGTGCTGGAGGTCAGAGGTCAGGGAGCGGAGCCTATGTGGAGGACACACCAGAGTCCGGACTCGGCGTGCTCAGAAGGTTCAATGGGAAGTCTGGAGCAGCAGCAGGACACCGGTAAACCTTGTTACCATCTCCACGTCCAGTCCAGGTTGTACGTCAGAACGTGGACATTTTGTCGGCCATCAGCCAGTGTCTCCTGCTGCTTTAGGACTTTGAGTTTTGGTTTTAGGTCCAAAGAGCAGAGAGACAAACCCTCTGATTCCCTCTTATAGTTCAGCTTTGACTTGACCTGCTGAATCTCTGATTCTTACGTTAATCTATCATTGCTGCTTCCTCACTCTGTTACCCAAGTGGTCCTGCAGAATTTTGTATTTCTGATTGGCGTAAAGCACAGGAAGGAAGAAATTTTAACTTGAATTTTCAAAATAAAAGCCTCAAATTTAAGCAGATAAATAGAAAACTAAGTAAAGGTGAGATTTGCTGCCCAGACTGCAGGAAGCCTGACTGCTGATATAAAATCCTCCTTTTCATCAGACACAGACTCTCTGAGTCAGGGTAGCTCTGTGGGCAGTTTGGGTCCAGAGGAAGACGAGGACAGGAACTCCCTAAAGAACCACTTTGAGAGTTTGGCCTCCACTCTGAGTGAAGGTAAGAACCTCCTGATTCTGCTCAGTGTTCCTCCTGATGTCTTCCAACACTGAGCTCCTCGTGGTTCTGCAGAACGGTTTGATACTGACCTGACCGCTCTGCAGCCAGCGGAGGAAAAACCTTTCCTCAACCCTCGACTCAGCATCTCCACCCGCTTCCTGTCCCGCTTCCAGGACAGGCTCAGGTCCGTTCACCCACAGTCCTCACAGCCTGGCACCTGTCTGAGCTCATCTGTTACTGAGTTCTGATCTGTTTTCAGAGTCCGACCTGGCCGAGCTCCTGTCTCCTTCCCAGGCAGGATCTCCGAGGAGAGCAGCAGAACGGTAAATATACCCACCAGAAACATTCCTCCAGTTTGGACCAGAACATTTTACAGTTTCCATGAAACAGACCTAAAATCTAGAACTCCCATTTTCAGGTGAAATCTGAGCCGAGCTGCACTGTCGAGTCTGCGGGTTCTACTCGGGCAGAAACCGGTGATGGAGGTGAGCCTTCATCTGGTCCAGTTAGTTCTGAGAGTCTTCCTCACTGCAGAGACAGAAACTCATGATGCTGCTTTTTTACAAGCTGGCCCAGCGTCAGCCGGACAACGCAGAAACATTTTCCAGGAGGACTGGAAGTCAAATGATCCATAAGCTCGACCAAAACCCAAGTTCTGATGTAGCAGACCAGAACTACAGGTCATTATTTAATTTTATAAATAAAATTAAATAATGACCTATAAAAACTGATTTCTTATAAAACCATTTTCTTATGGTCTCTGTGGCGTCTTGGAAGTTGAATGTTTTACATGGATTTGTGATTATAAATGGGCACCATTAGTGTGACATAAAGGGTCAGTTCACAGGTTCTTTTGGCTTGTTGATCTATTTACTTCTGGGGTTAAAACTCAACCCAAGGTTCTTGAACTGGGTTCAGTTCAGGTGCGAAAGTCGGCATTAAAATTCCTGTTTTTTTTTGGGAAGGAAAAGACGTACTGATTATAACCTATGAAATGAAGGACCCGTGTTTCATGAAGGTGTTCCTGATCCGAGATGCAGAGCGGAGTGGTCCTTTACCTCGCTGCTGAACCTGAAACCAGCTTCAGTTCTGGTTTCAGGTTCTAGTTAGATGGTTTTTTTCACACATTTTCAAAATGTCAGAAAAGCAGCTGGAAAAATCTAAAAGATCAAGTCTGGAAAAGCAAGAACATTTGGTTTGGAAATGTTGTTAAAATCTCTTTCAGTGTGTCTGTTTTTAAAGGTGACGTTTAATGATGAGCAGGATGGAGGAGCAGTTTGTAGAAATGCTTCTTTGTTTGGATTATTGAAGTCTAAGTTCAGGGGTTCTGTTACCAGACCGGCCCGTTTCTCAGCTGTGTGGGAGCTGCTGTGCCCTGAGGGGACCAGAGTCTCTTCAGGAAATCCTCTGTTCTACTTCATGTAGTAGTGAGTGCATTGACCCAGGCAGGCAGACTGGCTGGACTGGTTCAGCTGCTGCTTCTCTAAGAGCTTAGATCAGATAAAAGCTCACATGACTGCAGCAGAAGAGCTGCTGCTTCTGAACACACAGAGCATCCCAGTTTGTGTGGTTTCAGGCTGTAGATCCTCAGGGTGCCAACACTGAGCAGAGCATCAGAACTGGAAGATGTTGGTCTGATGGAACCTGGTTCATTTCCAGTCTGTCCAACTGCCAGCAGAGGCAGTACAATGCTTTAGAAGATGTCCTCCTGGGAAACCATGAAGATGTTTAATACTCATGGTTCCAACATCAAAACACTGTTGGTTGTGAAGTCCAGCCCCTCATGGGAATGGTGTGTCTGGACGGCAGTGGCGTCTTCCAGTAGAGTAATGCATCCTGACACTCAACTTGACCTTTTGACCTTTGATCAGGGGGTCAGGCCTAACAACTGATCAGCTCTTTTCTTGACTCTAATTTCTATAAATAATTGAAGATGTAAATTTCTGCTCTACTGGATGTATTGTCACTCATCTGTCATCATGTCAGATATTTGTTTTAGGGGTGCACCGATTGATGTTTTTCTGGTCGATCACCGATCTCCCAATTATAAGGAAGTTGGGGCAGATCCACCGACCGATCAGTCAATGCACCCTAATTTGTTTTTAAACATAAAAACCGAAAATAAGTCAAAACGTCTGTTGTTGTGTGAATGAAACTGATGCTGTTTTCTGCTTCCTGTTTTCCATAAGCTGTAAGGATTCATTTCCAGATAAACCTAACATTTGTTTCTCATGACGGTTGTTGGTCCTGAAAGCCCGATCCTTCTATTCAGTCCAGCAGGGGGCCCAGAACTCCTCCCTGAGGAACTCCACGGATAACAAATGCTGGTCTTTGCCATTTAAATACACATGTGATAGTCCACCAACAGGAAGTGTGTGTGTGTTTGTGTAACCACAGTGAGAGGTAAAGCAGTAGTCCATAGGAGAGCTTCCTGTGGGATATCCCATCAGCCCCAGCGGCGCCCACCCCGCAGACGACACACTGTGCTGGTGCTGCAGTGCAGGGAGACTTTGGGAGGTCTGTGAGTGTCAATGGGGTGTTTCTGTCTGATCTTTGGGTTTCTTTCTGCTGGACTGTTCACTGGGTCGGGCTGAAAGCTTCTGCTCAGATGAAGATATTTTCTGCTCGATCAGCAGATGATTTCAAACCGCTCATCAGAATCAAACCTGTAATTAGGATTACATCGATCCATCGGTGCAGAACTCTCACACAACTGGGACATTTCCTCTCTTACTCACCTTCACCTGACATTCAGAACCCAGTCCAGTGTCAGGTTTACAGTCTCACCTGTTTCTGTTTGATCCAATCAGACATCACCTCCAGGACTCAGACGGCCAACAGCAGCACAGAGTCTCCAGTCCCACAAGACGAGTCTCGCCTCACATACCTGGACATCTCCATGAGCTCCAAACCCGGTTTGATTCCCCCCGTCTCCTCCCAGGAGGAGAACAAGGAGAACCTGAGCTCCGCCTCAGACCCCCAGCCTCCACCCACCCCCTTGCAGTCTGATGATCCAGACCTCCTGAGCCAAAAAACCCTCAAGCCCCAGGAGCAGGGCAGCAGGTAAAGCTGCCTCCAGTACCATCCTAGAGTTTATTAGTGTTGCTTCTAGAAGGGTTTCTGCTCACTCAGGAAAACTAAAGACTAGTTCTCAGATCCAAATGATGAAGCAAAATATTTGTATTTTCAGACTTCATTGCTTGGCCCGTTGTCTAAATGTTATAAGTGTGTCCATATGTCCACTTTTCTTTGGAGACTTCATGGATAAATCCTGACCTTTAGTTGAAATATCTGCAGTGAAACTAATAAAAGTAGAACAAGAATGTTAGAATTTTGTCATGAAAACTGCCGAAGTCCGGCTCTGAGAAGGTTCATCATCCAACCTGCTGCAGGTTTTAGAGGTCTTCTGTCTGTTGACGGCAGGTTACACTGAAGATGACCTCCAGATTGTAAAAGCCAGTTTAGCTTCTGTTTAATACGTCCCAAACTGTTGGGGTGTTCCAGATAACTGAAACCTTCACTAACCAGCATCTCCATCCCTTCATCCTCTGCTGTGACCTAGTGCTGCCTCTCAGATCTTCAGCTCAGGTCTTCCAGGTTTCTGACTTTTATATTCCTCAGTAAAACTTCACTGTGAGGATGAGCTGTGTGCTCGTATGTCTGATCTCAGCAAACTAATAAATATTCAGTCTGTTTGTGTTCAGTAAGATTATTTTAATGCTAATTTTCTTTGGCTTTTTAAAGCTTTTTATTTCTTGATGATTTGAGTAAGAAATAAACTTTAGTTCAGTATCAGTTTTTCCATAAAGTCTGCAGATACTGGCCACGCCCACTCTGATGTCACAGTGTGGAGAAAGCAGATGGAGCATCAGCAGCCTTGAGGAGACACCGACGAATCCAAACAGAACACTAATCCAGAGTCCCGCCCCTTCAGTGCCACTCAGTGGTAGAAAGGTGAAGGATCCAGCTGTTCAGAAGACCAGATTCCAGACCGATCCAGGTAACTGCGCTGATCCTGATGTTTCTCAGACAGTTCCTAATCCCGCACAACTTGTTGCTGCTGTTTTTATGTTTTTCTAATTTATTTTTTCAGTAAAATATGTTCAGGATAAAATAAAATATGGCTTTGTCTGTAATCAGATACCCAAGCTGGGTCAGACAGTTTATGCAGATGATGCGTTTGTATAAATCTGATTCATGTAGCCCAAACAGAACGGAAGATACGCTGTAAATATGGTTCTGTGAATTCCTGGATGACTGCCAGTGGCAGTAAACAAAGTGGATGACTGATACCAGCAATGTGACGAGGAACGGGGTTACTCACCCATCGCTCAGGAGGCCGAAGCCAGAGGCAGGACTGCTGAAACCAGAGCAGACCCTTGGGCCACGTTAAAGTGGTAGAAACGTGCAAAGGTGCATGGAGCAGCCGAGGATACCACTGCACAGATGTCCCCCAGCGCCATGCCCCTCATCGCCGCTAAGGATGTAGTCGTACATCCTGGTGGAAGGACACACGACACCTGAGGGTGCAACAGCACCCTCAGATCTATATGCCACCGCAATGGCCTCAACCACCCAATGCAACAGCCTGTGTCTAGAAAGTCTCTGCCGCCGTTACGAACAGCAGGTCCGACTGTCGGACGGCAGCCGTAGCTCAGATGGAGCGCCGGCCTACGTCGTGGAGGATGCAGCTGCCTCGCCCCTCGGAGAAACTGCGTCAGTCAGTAATGCGCCCCAACCTGCCTGCCATCAACATGATATTGGAGGTATTGCAAAATGTCATGCAGGGAACAGCGATCTGGGTCCAAACCCATCACTGCACCATGCTGTATAACGTTGCCAACAACAAGCATAAGCCTTCAAAGTAGAAGGAGCTCAGGCCCTCTGTAGCGTCCAGCGGATCGAGGGCTCCGGATCTGTCAGGGACTGCCAGCCCCCTTCAGCGGCCACACCGCAAGCTGAAGACGGCCTGAGGACAGATGCCACAACTTCCTGTCCATCTTGGACAACAGGTCCCGTCTCACCGGAAGCTGCCACAGCTCCCCGGCCAACAAGTCGGAGGAGCAGTGGAAACCAGACTGTCATGGGCCACAACGGCGCCACCAGGAGAACCCTCTGAGTCGATGGATTCACTCGGTGAAGAGTGGGCAAAACGGTGTTAAAGCATACAGCAGCTGGCCAGGCATTGGCGAGGGTGTCAGTCCCTTCCTCCGCCAGGGAAAACCACAACGGGCAATGCGTCGTGCTCCGTGAGGCAAAAAAAGATCCACCTGGGCCTTGCCAAACTGATCCCACCTGAGGATCCATCCTCCATTCCCCTTTGGGAAGCCTCTGGTGGGGTAGGCAGTCCGCCACAGAGTTCCTCCTGCCTGGTAGGTGCATCGCTCTCAAGGAGGCAAGCTGAGGGTACGCCCAAGTCCACAGCCTCCGGGCCTTCCTCAAAGACTGCAGTGACCAGGTTCCACCCTAATTGTTGATGTGGAACACTACTGATGTACTGTCCGTCTGGACGAGCACATGCTTGCCCCTGAGAAAAGGCAATAAGTGCCTGTTGGGGGCCCCACAGCCCCTGGATGGACCTGCACTGCCACAACACTCCCATCCCTGGGGCGATGCGTCCGTTGTCATCAACTCCCGCCGTGCAGGAATCGCACCGGGGGGGGGGGGGGGGGTGTACACGGTGTCTCTCCAGCGACTGAGAAGAGCTGTGCACCTGGGCGTGACCCATACCTTGACCCTCCTGTGTAACAGGGGCTCCATGTGACGGGCATTGAACCACTGCTGCAGGGGGCAAAAATGAAGCAGTCCAAGGGGTGTCGAGGCCGAGGGTGCCACCAGCATCCCCAACAATCTCAGCCATACCTGAACTGGGGTGCCGCTCCCAGATGAAGAGACTGGAGCAGGGACTGAATACGGTCCAACCGCTCCGCTGTGGGCTGTACCAGCGTGGCCACCGAATCCAGGGCTATGCCGATGAAAGCAGTCTCTGCTCTGTGGGGGTAAGAGAGCTCTTCTGCCAGTTCACCACCAACCCCAGTGCCTGGTTGTGATCCAGGACCCTAGACGTTGTCAGACACACCAGAAGGTGCACAGACGAGCCAGTCGTCGAGATAAGGCAGGATCTTTATTCCTGACCAGCACAGAGGACGTAAGGGCACCTTCACGCACCTTAAAACACCCAAGGAGTTAGGGACAGGCCAAACCGCAGGACTGCAAACTAGTAAGTCTTTGCCCGAAAGGCAAACCGCAAGTGCTTCCTGTGTTCTGGATGGATGGGTCTCTTATAGGCGTCTCTCAAATCTATTGAAGAGAACCACTCTCCTGGACGGATAGCCTGAAGAATGTCGTGGGAGCACCGCATCTAAAAAGGCATAACCTTCAGAAACCGATTCAGACCACTGAGGTCCAGCACTGTCCGAAGGGAAGCATCCTATTTTGCCCCGGCCATCCCTGACTGCAGCATCTGAAACTGGGCCAGCAGAAGCACGGAGAGGGAATTGCCGATTTGAGCCGCAACTTCGTAGGCTTGTCACAGAAAGCAGTCGAACAGCGGGCTTTCTCCTTCATCTCATCTGGGGAAAGCACCAATGGGGTGATCCATGGGGGGCATGCGGTCCAGCCCATGGACCTCTCTCCCTTGGATCTGTCCAGCAGCGCTGAAGTTCTTCCAAGAAAGCCGGCAACTGTGGCACAGCAGAAAACAGGATTGCCAGTGGGACGGGCTGCCGGTGCATCATCCAGCCCGATCTTAGCCAATGCAGCCATAATATGGCTCATAATGCCACCCCCGATTCATACATGGGTCAGTCAACGCCTCTCTGAGATGACCCATGTCCAGGGTCTTGGGGGACAGCACGTGGCCATCCTCCACTTGGAGAGGAGCCCCACAAGAAGTGCACACCAACATCCTCAGTTTACCAGCCCAACCAGCAAGACCAACAAGAACTTCAATTAAACTGAAGAGCGCGAATCAGCTTACCACCAATAATTACACCAGCTAGGTAATCGGAGCGAGAACTGCGGCAGAGCGCAGTCAGAACATCCAGCCACTTACCTTATGATACCAGCTATCACTCTTCATCGTTTTCCACCGGAGAGAGAAGCAAGCCATATAAACGTTGGAAGCAGATGAGCCGTTCACCGTCAGACGCTCCGCGCACCTCCAAACACAAACAGCAGAAAAAAGAAACGCCAACCACAGCCTTATGGTGCGTTCAAACCGAACGCGGATTCTGCGATAGGAGCGGCCGATTTACATGTTATCCCTATGTAGAGGCGCGTTCAGGAGCGGCGCGGTGCGAAGGAGACGAAGGACGCGGTACGGAAGGTGCGCCGAGCGAAGCGAGAGCGATGGACGAGTTGAAAAATCGGAACTTTTTTCTCAATCCGCGTCAACCAATCAGGGACTAGATGTGGCTGTGACGTAGGGTGAAGGACCACAGCAGAGAAGAAGCGGTTGTCAGTGAAGATGGAGGACCAGATCATAGTGGCGGTGTGCAGAAAGCCAGAGTTGTATGACTCAACTAATTACTTTTACCGAGACAAGTACAGAAAGGACCTGGTTATGTTTAGGCACAAATATCTTAAATTTAGGAGACGTGGACATTAAAAATCGGCTGTTTTTTTTTTTTTTTTACTGAGCTGAGATTTATTTACTCACCGAAGACAGATGGACAGGCGTTCAGCAGCGGGGATACAGCGCCGGTAGTTGGTTTCCCAGAGGCCGATTCGTCTCCCAACGCGGGAACTGGGTCCTGGATAGACGGAAGTACCGCTGAAATCGACCGTCATCCAGACGCAGCTCCTGGAGTAGGTGGTGGTAATCTCCGAACTGTTCCTGTCCCTGAAGAATCTGGTGAACCCAGTGACGTCGACAGCGTAAAACACCGTGATTATCCGTGAAATCCATGTCCGCCATGTTCAGTTGAAACCAGCAAGCAGCAGATGGAAGCTCCTCCTATTTGATGACGCAGCGAAGCGTTGCCGTTTGTTGCCAAATGGCAACGCGAAGTCCACGCGGAATGTCAAACGGGCATAAGCACACAAATGAGGCGAAATATTTGCTGAATCCGCGTTCGGTGTGAACGCACCTTTAGAGGGCTACGAAAGAGGACTCCGACAGACAAATCACAGGCAGGAAGACGCCAGGCAGCACGGAAACGTGTGCTTACCTCTTATCAGGCCTGCAGAAACCCAAAAGTTCCGAAACACGAACTCATAGAGCAGTCAACTTGGAAGCACGCCAAGTCGACAGCGAGGAGATCAAGGACACCGGACGTAGGTGCTACTTATAGCCGCAGCAGCCAGGTAGGCTAAACGTCACGTACACTTTGTTCACATAAACCTCGACAAACCCACTCAGTCAGGAAGGAATGAAACAGAACTTTAGATTTTGGAGAATTTAATCTAATGAAATTGGCAATATTTATTTATAAGAGGATGAATTTAAACGAGTTTGCAAAAAAGAATATTCCAGTTTCCTGAAGGCAGAGATACTAGTAGTTAGTAAAAGTTTTTAATTTTTTTAATCTTCTGATTTGATGTTTCTGCTGCAGCTGATTTATCGTTCTTTGCTCCGCCAACTTCTTCCTCCTCTCCCCTGTCAGAGAAGCCCCACCCTCAGGCAGACGACACCTTTCAGACAGGTAACATCAGATTGATGAATCCCTGGATCATCTTAGTGTTTCCTTTTCCATCTCCTCTCTGAAACACTGACATCTAGTGTTCTTTTCATTTTATTAATAGAATTGTTTTATTCGCTTCAGGTGAGGAAGAGGAGGTGGAGTCTATCAGCTTGCGGCAGTGTCGACAGGTTGCCAACGAGCTGCAGGAGGCAACACAACGAGCTGTCCTTCTTTACTGGCAGGTTGGTGTTTTTCTGACTGCTGAATGAAATCTTCTGTTTTATCTTTAAGTGATTCAGAGTGGCAGCTTCATCACAAGAACCGTCTGCTTAGATTTCCGGATCAATCTCGTATTAAAAGACTAAAACTTTGAGGATTTCTTCTGATTTTTTTCGCAGCAGGTTGGCGGGTCTGAGCGCCGTCCAGAGAGCTCCTCCGTTCTGCAGGAGGCTTTCGCCAACGTTCACGGAGAGCTGCAGGCTGTGATGCAACCAGCATGCAGCGGCGTTCCCTCTGGTCAGATGCAGGATGACCAGACGATGTCCCTGCTGGAGAAATACTCGGAGCTTCTGGTCCAGATGACTCTGAATAAACTGAATAAAATCTGAACCAGAACCGACATCGGTATCGAGGCCGATGAAGGACAAAACTCAGTCAGTCGACAGAAACTATTAAACTAAAAGCACCTTATTGTTTTACTGCCAGCAGTATTTTTGGTCTTTTAAATCACACTCACTGTTTTTAATGAAAGCTTTTAGATTTGTAATAAATGTTTTAGGTGTTTGATCAACATGTTTCACTAAGATCTTCATTTTTCATTCAGGCCTGAACTGTTAGAGAGTTCAGACAAACCAAAATCAGAATATTATTTCACCTGAAAAACCTAAAATAAGATCCAGCATAGGGAGTAACGATGCAGAGCTGCATGATGGAGATGGTCCACTGGACCTTTTCTCATTCAGGATGATGATGATGATGATGATGTACCGGTCCACATAGAAAACAGACTCATTCTAAAATGCAGATAAACTCAATATCATGACCAGCAAACAGTCCAGATCTAATTTAAACTGGTTTTGGTGGAAACTGGGAAAACTTCTGAACAATGGCTGTTATAAAACAGAATATTAAATGTTAATTTCACAACAAATTGACTTTTGACAAACGTAGTCAACTATTAGGGAGATGATCTACTCCAGTCACAATTTGTTCACATTTTATTTTATGAATTTGTTTTGTACATTCACCTAATTTTCCTGTTTATTTTACTTTTGGATTAGATTTTATTTCCATATACTTTTTAAATATGTGTTGACATTTATTTATTTTTTTCCCGTGTCCTGTCCGGCAGAGTAGCACCAGTAACATTTACTGGTTTTATTCCGAGAAATGCGTTTATGGAGAGATTGGTTTTGGGGGTGTGGCCTATTTTGGCCTCAATGAGGAAGAAGGCAGGGTGTGCTCTGATTGGCTGGAAACATCCCTCGCCCCGCCCCAATTCAAGTGACGAATCTTAAAGTAAATAAGTTAATAAACAAAAATAAAGTTGAAAGAGCAGAGAGGAACATGAAGGCAACCGGAAGAGCGAGGTCTCTCTGAGGACCAGGCCGGTTTGGGAGAGTTCCTCAGCGGGGCGCAGCATGAGGCGGCCGGGTCACCCCGGATCATGGCCGCACTGATTCGGGATGGATCTTGGCGGAGCGTCGCAGCGAAGCGGCCGGTCCGTAGAGACCTGGAGGGGCCACATCATCCAGCAGCTGAAGGACCGAGATCGGACCCAGAGCGCCATGTTCCAGGATCTGATCCGCTTCTGTAAGAACGTCAGAGATTTCTTCGGTTCAAAGCGTGAGAGAGCGACTGGACTCGGTCAGAACCAAACTCCTTTCAGAAAAACGCCCATTTAACAGCGAAATGAAATAACTCGTTTTGCACCTAAAATCTGACCTTATTTTGACAGAGTCTGGTTCAGCTGCAGAACAGACATGCACCAGTCGTCTGAGTTCAGTACCGAACCGAATCTCAAACAGAAACTTCCTTTTTATTTTGTACTTGCTGGTACAGGAAGTGGTCCAAAACAAAACCACAGGCTGGTGCACTTCCTCTAAGAAGTGACTAATGTTGGACAGTTTCTGCATCTGTACACCAATGAGCCAGCTGTCCACACACACACACACACACACACAAAGGTTTACGTGACTGAAATGGGTCTAAAACAGGACGGGTTCTGAATGGAGTCTGGTGCTTGTGGTGACAGGTGTTTGTTTTTCTGTGAATGAAATTACGATGCTTTTGCTACAGTTGCTCTGAATGTAATCTGGTCCGTTCTGTCTGGTAAACATTGTGGTCCAGAGCAGGACCGGTTTCTTCTTCTGACTGTCCTCTATTCTCAGACACTCTGCTGCTGGAGAAAACCAATCTGACCAAAGGGATCCTGAACCACTCCGGCAGGTAACTCACCTGAGCTCTGACTGCCTCACTAGGTGTGCAGAAGTTTCAGTGTCTGAGGATGTTTGTTTTCTTCATCCAGACCTCCCTCTGAGGGCTGCTTCCATTCATCTCTGCAGCAGCAGAACAGCTACCTGAAGAAGACAACGGGAGAGGTGAGAAGATCTGTGTGTGTCTGTGAATAATAGGACCTGTTCCTCAGTAACATGAGCTCATGTTGAGACCTACCTGGAGATCTCACCTGGAGAGAACACGACATACACACTGCATTATTATTTGTCTAACATAAGCTAAACCATACGACATGTCAAACACCTCATACCAACTGTCAAGCACGGTGGTGGAGGGCTGATAATTGGGGCTTGCTAGTGCACCTTGCAGCCATTGAGTCGACCTTCTCCTTTCTTTAACAAATTGTTTCAGAATTGAATTTAACATCTGAAGCTTGGCTCAAACCGGGATCACCAGGAGAAACCGTCCTTTGTCTGCAGGACCAGAGCGACACAGCTCTGGTCTGTGATAAAGAAGCAGCTGGGCTGAAAGGTTACTCTCTGGTTTTACTGGTCCATCTGTCTTCTGACCTGCATCACCTTTGGTCCTGACATATGGGTCATGACACCAGAAATAATAAAGTTCTACATATTTTGTTGGTTGAATGGCCTAAGAGTAGAGGAACAGGACAGTGATCTCCTCAGCTGGTTCAACCAACACAACAATCCATCCGTTTCCTCTTATCTGATATTAGATCATAGGGGGATCCACGAGGGAAACCAAGATAAACTTCTCTCCAGAGACACTGTCCACCTCCGTCTCAGGCCAGGACGGATATATTGTCTCTCCAGCTTGTTCTGAGGCTGTCCCGGGGTCTCCTTTCATTGGGATGTGCCTGGAAAACCTCGAATGGTTTTTTCCTGATCCGATTCCGAACTAATCCGCCTTTTGATGCAGAGCAGCAGCAGCTCTGCTCTGAGCTCCTCCTCTCATTTCTGAGGCAGAGCTCTGTTCAACCACTTGCATCCAGGATGTCTTTCCCACAGTCATGGTGCACATCTCATACCCTGTAGGTAAAGGTCAGTAAATCCAGAACTTTGCTTTTTGGGTTAATTTTCCTTACCACAGACTGATCAGCACCAGAGCCCTGGTCCATTGCTCCATCACTCAAGAGCAAGATACCAGGATTGTTGAACCCATCTGTTTGAGACAGAGACTTGCCTCCAACTCCACCTGTTTCTAGTAGAGACCACTGACGTAGAACCACTCCAGTAGACCCTCTGGTCCCTTTTCTTAAAGTTTGGGACTACTGCTCTGGTCAGCCACTCCACAGGTCTTGTTGAGGTTCTCCCTAAAACACTGAAGAGGTGTCTCAGCCACAAGCACCAAGTAAAGTCTTGAGCCTTCAGCGTCTCTGGACAAATCTTGTTCACCCATCGCGTCTGCAGCTTTCTGCCTACCTCAGCATCTTCTGCCATAGTGATGGTCTCATCTGAGTCCTCAGGCTCTGCCTTCTCCACAGAGAGCAAGGGGCCTGGTTTCCAGAGAGTTCCTCTAAATGCTAATTCGTTTGTGGGACAATATCCTCAGTCTGGGTGTGCTGTCCCCCCAACAAAAAAACAAGACTATCCTGGTGGTTCCCTGCTTTTCCTCGGCTTAAGGCCTTCTGAAAGTTCCCCATCAGAGTCCGTTTTACAAGAAGTTGTATGACTTAGCAGTTTGCTTCATGATTGCACTTAATATATGCCGATGCAAACTTGCCCATAAAGTCTTGCAGATTACATCAACTTGGCTTATTTCTGCTTCAGGATCCAGTTGTTCTAATTTCAGTCCCAACAAACAGCAGGAGCAGACGTTCTCATAGAGCTCCAGGTCCTGACCTGCTGAGGCAGTGAGGAATCACGTTGGACTGATGTTCCTCAATCATTTATTGAGTCGCTACAGACAGTAAAAGACGATGCTATGACTCGTCTCTAGCTATGTGTGTGCAGCGTCATGAATTAAACTGCACTTTCTGTGCTGTTTTTCTCAGATCTGGACCAGAACTGGGTCTGATTGGGATTTTATTTAACTGTGGTCAACTCAAGGTGTTTGTTTCCTGGAAAACCTCCAGTTTTCAGGAGATTTCTACATCTGGAACATTTGATCATTCTTACTGTTTTGGAGGAAATTTATAGCAGTAACACGGAGAAGAGACCAGAACCAGGCAGTGTCTACCGATGGTGCTGGAACATATGGTTTGCTAACAAGTCTTGGGTAGAAGTTACTGGATTCGATTCAGGGTAGACTTTATTAAACTGGATGAACTCAGAGCTCTTCGTTAACCGTTAACAGACGAGGATTTTCTGTTCTCCATGAGGTTTCATCTCTGAGCTTCATGGAGGAACACCTGCAGGTGTCGTTTCCTAATTTTCACTACATGCTTTCATTTACGTGCTGCAGCAGCACAGCCTGCAGGAGGAATGAGAGAAAGGTTGTCCTGCTGTTTAGGAGGCAGGTTTGGATCTTAACTTAAACTCTCCAATGAGCTTCCAGAAGGAGCCTGCAGTAGCTGGAGGCAGCTGAACTGTGTGTGTGTGTGTGTGTCGTTGCAGCTGGCCTATCAGGCGGTGGAGCTGCAGCAGCAGATTAAGATCAGAGAATGGGTCCTGCAGGAGCAACAAACCAGGTGAGTCTCACAGGGCTGGATCTGCCTGCTCACCTGAGGAGGGGAGTTTTACAAGTTCACCTGACCAACCACTTTAAGGCTACTGAATCTGGTTTAAGGAGGTCATTTTCCTAAAATCTGTGCTAATTTTTTTTTAATATTGAAAATTTTGTCTAAAGTATTAAAATGTTATTCCAAACTTTCTCCTTTTTTATTTAATTCTCCTTTAACTTTGTGCTAACTCTAATAATCAACGTGTGAGTCTGCAGTTTTCAATGAGCTGTCCCTCATCCTTATTAATCTTTAATAATGATGGTTGCTCCTCCTCCTCCTCTCTGTTATCAGACTGCAGGAGGAGGCGTGTCGGCTGGCAGGAGCGTCTGATGCTAAACGGGCTCTGAAGGAGCAGGTGGAGCAGGTCGAAGAGAAGAACAAGACCCTGAAAACGAAGTATGATGCACTGCTGCAGCGTCAGAGGGAGGCGGAGTCAAAACTCAGGGAAGAGAAGGAGAAAGAGGAGCGAATGCTGGAGGACATGATGCACCAGAAGAAGCAGGCCGCTGCCCGTCTGAACCACCGCAACGAACGCCGCTCTAGGTTGGCTAACACAGGAAATGCACCTGCTCTCCACACCTTTTGAAATCAATGAAAAGGGAGTTTCAATAAAACTTTGTTTAAACCTCATTAAACATCATATTCTCGGCTTCCTGGAAACCCCTGAAGCTTGAAGATATCAGGTGTTACTGGTCAACTTGTTTCAGATCCTTCATGTTTGTTTCCATCAGAGCTCGACAGGCAACAGTACAGAAGGAGCTGCAGACGGCTGCCAGGTCAAAGGTCATCGTCGACAGGTGAGATCTTCCCCTGAGCTCTTCATCCAGTTCTGCATTTCACACAAAGCTGAAATGAGACCGAGCTTTAACAGGATAAAATCACCCCAGAACTTTGTGTGTTCAGTTCATCCAGCGCTCCGACCTCCAGGGCCACGTCTCCAAAGAACGAAGATAAGGTTGAGGAAGATAAGTCCACCAGACGAGGACCGACTCGTCTCTTCAGGTCATCGATCCTCAGATTCTGCCGTTGTGTTTCTGACAGGTTTATTTTTTACAGAACAAACTGCTAGAAAAAAATTGCTTCATTAATTCAACCCAAACTGAGCAAAAATATACTGGAAATTCATAAAATTAAGAATGTTTCAGGTAGCCTTTAACTCAGTGTTTTATAGAAAAATTGGATAAAAAAAATCTAATATTCGGTTTAAAATGTCTGATGTTTGCATCAGACATTTGGAATATTTCACGTATTTCCTTTTTAAACCTTTAAAGATGTTAGAAAAGAGAATTCCTTCTGTTTTAAAGCTGTTTTCATCTGATTTATTGAGGCTTTGATGAAAACTGTGACCCGTTTTTATTGCCGTCCTTATATGGACCCCGTTACCCTGGCAACAAGCTAACCCGAACCCTGTTTCTCAGGTCGGCGTCGGCCACGTCCCCAAGGTTCTTCTTCTCGTCCAAGTTCTCCATCAGAGAGATGTTTGAGTGAGATTTTGAGTGCAGACGGTTTGATGTTTGGTGTGGTTTTGGTTCATGTTTTCTCGCTGATGGAAATGTTTGACCTCAGCAGAAAGAAAAGGGGTCGTTCGGTCCACAGCCTGGAGGAGGACCTGCTGTATCCGGTCGGAATCTGTTTATCAGCCAGAGTTCCTGCCAGACCTCTGCAAGTTCTGGTAAAACTTTCACTCAATACATTTCTACCACTGGCCATACTGGGATCTTTCCCAAAGCAGACCTGTGAAATTCCTCTAAATACACCAAAAAGAGCAGTTTTAGGAGCCCTCTCTGGCTCAGGGACTCTGGAACCTGATCAGCTTCTGGAGCGTCTTCAAGGGGTGGGAATATGGGTTGTACCAGCCAACTGAAACCAGTTATAGCCTCTGGCTTCTGGTCCCTATTTCCAACAGTGAGCGTATAAGAGGGGGAGAGCATCCCTGAGAAAGACCCTATCCAATCAGACATCCTATTAACGACTGCTTTGTTGACGGACGAGGCAGGAAGTCATCGATGTAACTTATCCCATCTTCTGACACCAAAACCAGGTGAAATACTGGAACTGCAGGTAGTTGGCCCCCTATCCGCTTTCATCTCAACAGAGCAGCCAAAAACAAAAACTAAAATGTAAGTTTTACAATCTTTAAATTCTAAGGTTGGACATTTCAGAACAGAATAAAAAGATCTGTGTGAAATCTGACCCCATAATAATAATCTCTTGACATTTCATCATGTTCATCATTATAAGCACAACTTGTTTCAGCTATCAAACACCGTGGTGAACTGATGGTTGGGGTTACTTTTCAGCCACAGGACCTGGACACCTGGAAGTCCTTGAGTGGGCCTGTTTTAATCATTGCATTAATTCTCAAGGCTAACAACACTAATGCTCAGAAAATTGAGTTAGAGGAAAAAGAGCAAGCTGTTAAACAGATAAAATCAGTTTGGCTCAAACTGATTTTATCTGTCCAGCTCCTCAGGACTGAGCATTTGTCTCCATCTGGTGGTGAACGAGAGAACTGCAGGAATTGATGTCTGTCCTGTATTGACCAGCGGTTCCCGCTGATTGGTCTTTAAGTCTCTGATCCGTCCCATCTCGTGTGTCTGCGGTCAGTAATTAGATGCAGCCACCTCTCAAACAGCCTCTGAGTGTTTCTGCACCTCACAAAGAGCTCCTGTGTCCTCAGCTGTTACCCAGCATGCCCCTCTCTGACCTTTCTGCTTTCACATGCTGACTTGTAGGCGTTACCATAGTAACAACGGTGCCTGTCTCCCTCAGGAGGCCCATGAGCAAGGCATCAACGCGGTGCGGTTCAGCTTTGGCTCAGACCTTCTGGCCACCGGCGGGACAGATCGGGTCATCAAAGTTTGGGACGTCCGAGCAGGTAAACTGGACCCAGCTTATGTCAGCAGATTGTCCTCATGTCTGTTTCCTGTGGTTGTGACCTCATTGATGATGTCACCAGGCTCGCTGACCCACAGAGCCACGCTGGACGGCAGCACTGAGGGGATCACCTGCGTGGAGTTTGACCCCACGGTGAGTGCAGCCCCGGAGCCCGAGCTCAAATGTCAAAACGGGCACGCTGCTCCTGATGCACATGCATGTTTGTGTCTGCAGGGTCGCAGGATCCTCGCAGCGTCCCACAACAAGTCTGCTCTGCTGTGGCGCCCGGATGACTCCGTTCCCAAGGTAACCAGATCTATCTGTGGTCCAAGGAGGAGATCAGAACTCCAGTTTGGACGCAGTTTACCCAGAATCAGCTGATGCTTTCTGGGAGGTTTTATAAGAACAGAAATATTTTGACAAGAACTAGAAGTTAAACCAAGCAAAACACCAACAGTCTGGGTCTGAGTTTATCAGCCTTATTTCATCCGTTAATATTCACCCATTCCTGTAATTCCCTCTGAAGCACAAAGCAGCTGGGATGGACAATATTCCATCTGTGTGGCTACACGGCAGGAACGCTGGGAGGAAAGGACCGGAGCCACAGTGGGACATGTTGATGGGAAGCCTCCAGACAGGAGAGCTGCTGATGAAAAGACACTGAAACATTTAAAGCTGGCTGACAACCACCTAGTTTTCCCCGTCGGCTGTGGGGCTTCCTTGGTAGGCAGCAGAGATGAGCAGATTCAGACGTCAGGATGTACATCTCACATTTAGGAGCTGGGAACTGTCCACATCTACCAGCAACTCCGTCCTGTCAGCAGTCGGCCCATTAAGGCTGGCTCTGATGGGACAGGGTTGGTTTATTTCCTCTTCTGTGGTGGCAGCATGAATGCAGAAAGTCCAACAGAGGTTTTAGAGCAACGTCTGCTGCCTTTATGGTCACGTCTTTCCAGGGATTTCCAACCATTTCTCACCACATTCAGAAGGCCTGGCTGAGGAAGAGGAGGGTATTGGTACTAGGCTGCTCTGCCTGCAGTCCTGACCCAACACCTTGCAGTCGGACCCTTGAAGACATGTGTTCTGTAAGAACGGGATAAAATAACACCTGAAACATTACAATCACATTCACCTACCTTCTATAGGAACAAATGGACCATCGGGTTTAGGGTTAGGCTTAAAATGAGGTTACTCAAATGAAAGTCACTACAATGTCCTAATAGTAATCATGATAATTATAGAAATACTAACGGGTGTGTGTTGGTCAGGTGACTCTAACGGGTCACAGCAGGAAGGTGACCGCAGCCCGGTTCACCTGCGTCCCCCACCAGGTGGTGACAGGAAGCACAGACCGGACCGTCCGGCTCTGGGACCTGAACAGAGCTGCCTGTGAGTAACCGTCAGTGCTCGTTGCTGATTGGCTGAGCTGCTGCAGGTGTATCTGTGCGTATTTAAGGTAAACTGTGTGTCTGCAGGTGTGCAGCAGAGGGAGGTGCCGTCGTTCTGCAGTGACCTGGTCTGTTCTGAGAGCAGCATCATCAGTGGACATTACGACTGCAAGATCAGAGTCTGGGACAGCAGGTACCTCCTCCTCCTCTTCCTCCCTGTTGAGTCTTACTGAGTCTCCAATCAGGTGACGTTACAGGAAACCTTCTGAGCTCATGGTTCTCAAACTATACTCAGCAGCATTTATTGGATTTATCATCAGAAACCGACGGTTCCCAGAAACCAGAAACAAGGAGAGGTGGAAAGGTTTCAAAGTCAGAGCTTGGATCTGGGAGTGACATCTAGCCCAAAGTTAACCGGGCTCCAGGTCCAAGTTAAAAAACCAGTGGGATTTGCTCGTGTATGTTCAAATAAACACGTTTTACTGCAGCTTCCACAGAGTTTTACAACAAGGCAGCCATATTGGATTTAGAGACGGCGTTGAGAAACCTCTAACTTTCCAACTCAGCTTTTTATGATGAGACAAAAACCGAAAAAGTCTGTCAGGATGGCGGTTCTGACCCGGTTCTGCTCTGAGACTTGTCTTAACCTGCTTGTCAGGACGGTGAACTGCGTTCAGGAGCTTCCTTCTCAGGGCAGAGTCACCTCATTGGACCTGAGCTCTGACCGCCGCAAGCTGCTCAGCTGTTGCCGTGACGACTGCCTCCAGCTACTGGACCTCAGGTGGAGCAACGACCGGTTGTGCTTCAGGTAGAGCCGACCCGGTTGTATTGTGAGGTTCTGTTTGGGGTTTCCCGTTGGTGACTCAGGCTGTGTTTGTTTCAGGGCCGACGGCTTCAAGTGTGGCAGCGACAGCACCAAAGCGGTCATCAGGTCAGTCTTCTTCCTGCTCCAACCATGTAGATTTACCCGCTTCAAACTGAAACTGTTCAGATTCACTGTGCTTTGATTAGGACAATCAAATCTGGTATGAGAACATAATTACAGTAAAATGGTGGTGTTGGACAGAACCAGAACCATCGAAAAGCAAACCGTTCTCCATTTCAGATCAGTTTCAGTGTTTGTGTTTAACACCAACAGACTCAGACTTTTCAGCAGTTTCCATGACAACAGCAGCAGCATACTGTCAGTTACAGCTACAGATAACTGAACCCTTCCCCATCGAAGGTCCAGCTTCATGCTGGTTCTGCTGGTTTAAGCCTCATGTTCTCTCCCCCCTCAGCCCTGACGGATGCTACCTGGCAGTCGGATCAGCTGACGGAGCCGTTTACATCTGGAACGTCTCCACCGGGGACCTGGAGACCCGCCTTCCTGACCAACACAGGTGATCGGCTGACTGAGGATGTAATCAATTCGTTTGCTGCTAATTGGGTCAGGTTCCACTCACTTACAGGGTCCAGATTGCTTTTATTAAACCAAGAGGGGAAAAAGATTCGAAGTTCAGAATGTCCTCAGGTTCGTTTACCATGTTTATGGTCAGAGGGTCAACAATGAAGCTGATAGCGGTTCTAATGGCTTCATACACAAAACTGGGTCTGATTATGTACTGGGCCTTATGTTTTCAGGGAGTTCCTCAGGGCTGGATCTTAAGAATTCAAATGTTTTGGGAGGTTATGAGTTCAATTCCTGCATCATGCATGTCAGTGTATGGATCTGAGTGTGACTAAAACGATCATTAGGCTCAGCCTGGACAGGTCACCAGTGCATCACAGGAGAGACAACCAAGCACACACTCATACCTGAGGACAGTTTACAGGCCAGTTAACCAACCTGTCATGTTTTTGGACAGTAAGAGGAAGCTGGAGTACCTGGAGAGAACCTACGTATGCACAGAGATAACATGCAAACTGCATGCAGAAAGACCCCAGGCTGGGATTTGAACCCGGTACCTTTTGCAGCAAGGCAACAGTGCTGCCAAGTCCTAACTGAAGTTTGTGGAACCCGACTGCACCCTGCGCTGCTTTTGGGTCGTCAGACTTCCGAGTGAAGATTTTCTTTAACAATGTGTCTTAACATTGTGTGTCCTCCTGTAGCTCGTCCATTGCTGCCGTGTCCTGGTCTCTCTCAGGAGAATACGTCGTCAGCGTGGACAGGAGCCGGCGGGCCGTGCTATGGAGTGACATCTGAACCAGCCAATCAGACGGGCCCTCCAGTGGAGACGCATCTGAACCCGCCAATCAAGCAGCAGCTCCAGTTTTCACGGCAGGAAGAAGGATTTGACAATGAGCTGTTTTAGGGAACATTTACGGGTCTTAATCTACTTGTTGATGAGGAAAAAAGGGAAGTTTTACATTTTTTTGGTTTTCTAACAGACGTGTGCCGCAATAGCAGATTTTAACGAGGGAAAACTGACTTTTTACTAACTTTCAGCTTTTTAAACAGGAAAACTGTTCAACTTGGGCATAAAACATTGGAACATTGAGGCTGCAGGAAAATAGCAGCAGGTTTTATTGACATTTGAGAAGATGTGTTGATAGGTGCAGGAACCACTCAGCGGATCAGACTAACATTAGCAGCATTCGCTGGACAGGTGTTTCATACCTGAAACAGGTAAAAATCCCTCAGCGGTTTAACAGAAAATCTCTGACAGTCAGATATTTGTAGCAGTAAATCTTCTGCACCACTTGTCTGATAAATGTTCATGAACTAAAGGTTCATTCCACAGTTTCTAAATCTTCTGTCTGAGAAGGTTCTGCAGACTGATCTAAAATTAAACTGGTTATTTTGTTTCAGGGGTAAAAATGATGGTACATCAGCATTTAAACATGAACCAAACATGCTCTGATTGGTCCTAAACGTCATTGGTTAACAACAACCAGAACTGCAGGCAGGTACCACGTGGCACCAAGGTCCAGTGAACATCAGTCCTGTTGCCCAGAGACCGGACCTTCCATACGATGCGGCCAGGCTTGACACGATTTAGAGCTGATCATTTGAGCAGATGGAGGTCCACCGAACCCGGTGACGTTAGAGATAATGAGATAATGAGTTCTGATTATAACATTCACAGCTCCACCTGGACCCTGGATGCTTCTCACTGTCTGGATTGTTCTGAACAATGCTGCAGAGAGCTTTTAAAAACTCCATCCTCAGAAATCTGTCTGCTCTTAGCAGGCAGATTTCCATTTGAACGGCGGCAGCTTTTATCCTCCGTTTAGCCTCTCGGCTCTGAGGAGGGAAAGTCTGAATGTTCAACGGAAAACCGGAAGCCCAGAGGGATGGAGACGGGTTGTTTACCTCTGGATCCATCATCGATCAGAACAGAACCTATTTGTAAATCTATCTCCCTCTGATGATTAACCAAGTGAATGGATCTGTGATGGAAAATCTGATTCTTTAAGAGTTCTGAATTTAACCCGGTTCTGGTCTGGACCCTTGAGCTCTCCATTTTCCAAGATAAATTCCCCTGATTTCCTCCAGTTCACTAAATCCCTTCTGGTTGTGAATGTTCTGGTTCTGTGTGAATATTCCTGAAGACGGTTCTGCTCTTACAGCACGGATGTTTTCCTATATTTTCCTGACTGGGTTTAAAAGCTGCTGATGGTTAAAAGGAAGAAGATGTGAAATGCTCTGTTGTTTGGTTCTGTTGGACCTTCAGGATTTAAAGGGAACCTGTGTTGGATTCATACAGGAAGCAGTTCATCACCCAGACTGGTTTAACTTTCACTTATTTATACAGCATCTTAATCTGGACTGTATGGAAAGACGTTTTAAACAAAATCTTTGCTGAAAGATAAAAGTTCCTCTGAATAAATCCTGAATTTAACCCACAGATCGGTCTGTTTATTCTTTCACCGTGTTCAATAAAACAATCAGAACATGTTTCTATGACTACGTTAGAACAACAGAGTTGTAACTGAAAACGTCCAGCCCAACAGATGTTGCCATTTCATCCAGCAAACATCTAGCTGACCTCCTGCTGGAAGATGTTCATCACAGCAGTCATGGAACCTCCTTTACCTACAAGAAATATGAATATAAAAAGTTCCCTCTGGTGGGTCAAGTTGACCGTGTTTGGTACGCCACGTCGGTAACAGACGTAACAACGAAGGGGTGAGATGACCAGCACCCTTCCTGGACACATACATTCAGAACATCATTGTAGAAGGTTCTAGAAGGTCAACCTTAAGCTGTTTCTGTGAAGAGATGAAGAAATCTTCCACCAATCCGAGGCTGGGTCATGCTGGGTCATGGAGGTAACAGGTTGAGGATGGAAACCTGATCCCAAGGTGTCTCCGGGCCAGGCATAGGTCCTCCAGAGGGTTCGGGGTCAAACTTGATGTCTCCCATTGGGATGTGCCAGGAGAACCTCCATGAACCATGAACCTCCTCAGCTGACTCCTTCCAGTGTGGAGGAGCAGCAGCTCCACCCAGATGATGGAGCTCTTCCCTTCTTAAAGTCTAAGGCTACAGAAGGAACACATTTCAGCTGCTTGGGTCCAGGATCTTATGACCACAAGTTAGCGGTACAGCATAGATGGAGCAGAAAATCCAGAGCTTTGCTTTTTCAGCTCAGGTCTACACTGACCACCACAGACCTAAGCAAGAGAAACCCTCATCCATGTATTCATTTCCTGCTCCATTCTGCCATCACTCAAGACAGCAGGACACTGTATCTTCTCATAATAAAGCCAAGACTCACCCCTGACCTATAGGGACTATTCCATGCTGAGAACCTCAGGATTAGAAGAACTTCTTCTCGTCTTGACCGCCTCACCGATAACTGGTCCAGTGCAGGCTGAAGGTCATGGTCTGAAGACGCTCACAGAACCACATCATCTGCTAAAAGGAAAGTGAAGGCCCTGAGGTTCCCAAACTAGACACCCTTGAAGACACCTTTTGATGCTGTCCTTGAACACAGCATTGGAAACCAGGGAGAAGCCTGCCAGAGTCCAATCGGATCTGGGAATGAGCTTTGGGCTCAGAATGTGGACACAGCTCTTGCTTTGGTGAGAAGAGACCAGAAAGCCCCTGAAAACATCCCACACCCCAGAGAACCTCTCAGGTCAACAGAACCCCCATGACCACCCTCAGCTGCTCCATGAAGGTTAGGATCTGGTCCGTCCTCCTGTTCAGAGACATCAGCGGTCCCAGGACCGGCTGTGTTTTTATTTCTGTCATAGTTTGGTTTTTTGATGGACCAATATGCGGGGAAGAACTCCTGAAGCTCGACGTTTGAAGGTAAGTCTTTATTTTCCGTGGCAGGACACAGAACCAGCGGGGAACAAAGGAAACGGGCTTAAATACAAAAACTGAACAGCAGGGGGAACCAATGACAAATGTGACCAGACAATCAGGGGAAAACACAGAACCGGTGTGGACTGAAACATCTGTTTCCTATGTTCTGCTCGTGTTTCAGAGCTTCTTCAGGAAGCAGCAGCAACTTCTCATCTCTGAGGTGTGAAATAAAAAACTGCTTTAAAATGTCTCCGTTTCTGAAGCTGAACACTGATTCCTGGCTGTCCTCTCGGTTATTGTTGCCTCGAGGGTTTTCGTCTCTCCTTGACAAACTGCTGAAGTGACGTCGACCTTTAAAAACATCAGCTGATGATGAGGAGCTTCACCCTGCAGGCTGTTTCACACTGAGATCATTAATGAGGACCAGCTGCTGCCTCTGAACTGATGACCTCTGACCTTCAGATGATCGAGGAATCTTCAGATTTCATAAACTGGACGCGTTTCTGCCACCTGCTTCTAGTTTTGTTTAGATTCTTTAATTAAAACTAATTTGGTTGAAACCAGGTTTACAGTCTGCGTTTCAAGCCTCTCATCATGAGCAACAACGTATCATTACTTCTGAGCTATTTGGATTTATTTGAACCGTTCTCTTTTCAGGGTGGACCGAGTACAAGTCAAACCATTGCAATGATTTTTAGGAAGAAGAATATGATACGGTGTGGGCGTGTACCAGAATATTATTGGTTAAAATCTGAAGCTGAACTGTGGGGGTATTTCTTCAGTGAGATGATGATCCCAAACACAGGAACCTCTCAGCTGGTTTCATAGAAAGAAAATGAAGCCCCTAGAAGGAGCTGGTCAATCACCTGGCTGCATTTCAACAAGATCACGGTGCAGAGAAGAACATCCAATAGCCTTCAAGACAAGATGGTTTATGTGGAAGAACAGGCCAAAATCACACCTGAGCAGCGCATGCAGCTAATGTCTCCAGACAGGAGACGTCTTAAATCTGTCTCTGCAAACAAAGCTACTAAGTTCTGAATACATTTCAGGAAGCATGTTCCATATTTATTCTGTCATTCCACTTTATTACACATTATCTAAATATTAACTTGCCCTAAAAATCTGTGTATGTGTGGATTTCTTAAGTTGGTACCAATAAATGCTCTGAATTTCATGTCAACACGCCCGAATAGAATATAAATCTCCTTTTTTTGTCCCTCAGTGGGAAAGAAGCAGGAAGATTCATACAAAGATAAAATTATAAAAATGAAAAGTAAGAATAAGAGCAGGGATAAGACTGCGAATGTATTAAAATGATCTCAGATAAAATTACTGCGTAGGGTGATTTAAAAAGTCTTAATGACTATAAATAAGAAACAACATAGAGGAGTATGAACAACTGTAAACGTACTGAGTTGGAGCAGTGATGGTTATAGTGTCTGTAGCTGCTGGAAGGAAGGACCAGTGATAACGCTCCTTCACGCACCTGGGATGCAGCAGTCTGTCTTCATACATGGGGTAGGAGATGTTATGTTTGCTAGAGTCCTGTCTCCCAGGGGGCATCCTGGTGAGCTTCTCTAACCGCTTCCTCTCAGCTGCAGATAAGCTGCTGCTCCAACATACTACACCATAGTATCCTTAGCAGGTGGAGTCTGCTCTGACGCTTCCTGTATAGAGTAGAGACTCCAGTGTATTGTTCAGGTGAACATCCAGGTCATTCCCTGGATATTCACCGGTGTCAGTGTGGTGGGTCTGCGGCTGTGGATAACCATCACCAGCTCCTTGGTTTTTTCCACATTGATCAAGATGTTCTGCTGGCACCAGTCAGTGATGCCCTCAGTGGTCCACTCTAAACTGCTTCTTGTAAATCAAATGATCTTGATTCGCACATAAAATGTGCATCTGTACCAATCTTGGAGCACCTTTTCTGGGTGCTCAACCGTTCTTTGCAGCGAGTGTGTTTGCATGTTTGCAGCAGCTGCAGCTTTAGGATGGAGCTATCCTCAGATCTCTGGCTGGACAAGAACACAAAATGCAGAACAGATTAACATCTGCATATATTCTGAGCTTCACCTTTGTTCCTGTAGAATGTTATCATGTAGGAGGAAATCAAGTTAAACACAAAGTAAGGTCTTCACACAGAGTCCTGTGGTGCACCTTAGAATGTGGATCATTACGACCTCGTGTGAATGAAAGGAGATAGAGCCTCCATTTACCAGAAGAAGGTAGATGTTAGGGTGTAGAATTAACATTTTACAGGCTGAAAATATGTAAGTTGTTTTTCATGTCAAAATCATTTATGTCAGCAGAAAAAAACCTCTAAATGATAAATTACTAAAAAATAATCCCATTCTGATCCTCCTGTTCCTTAACATTTGAACATCTCAAATCAGATCCCCCTGGAGGTCAAATCTAATTAAATTTGATCAGTCTATCTCCATCAGTCGGAGGTGGAGGACAGCAGGATGCTGCAGTCAGAGGCAGAAATATAATGTGTCCTCGGGGTGTCATGTTTTAACACATCTTCCTACTAATGAGGCTGACAGGGCGAGAGGGAGACACGAAGGGGAGGGAGAGGAGGAGGAAGAGGAGGAGCAGTAGCTTCACTCGGGTCTACATTCAGTCTGAGATCAGAAGGTGGTTTTTCCTCCCTCTGAAGACAATCTGACGGGATGACGACGGCTTCCTGAGAGATATAGAGAGAGACGTCCTCCCCCCTGTTTCCACGGTGACGGCATCCCCCCATCATCCTCCTCCTCCTCCTGCTGCTGCTGCTCCTTTTCCTCCTGCATCTCTCTGTGTCCGGCTGCCGTCGGCTCGTCTGTGTCGTCAGGATGGGAGATAAAGGAACCAGGTGGGATTTATTCTCTTTAATTCCTTTCTGTCGGTTCTGCTTCGGTTCTGTTCATGTGTAGGTGCTGTAATCTTACGTAACGGGTCAGAACCTCGAGGAGAGTGACGTCTGTGTGAGCCACACTCTGTCAGCTTCAACACAAACATTTTCCACATTTCTGTCTCTTATTTTGACGGCTGACACAGAGACAGGAAGCTGAGGACCTGCCTCTGCGTACAGCGAGGTCCCTGATTTCAGGATTTAAAGGCCGATCCAGGGAAACCAGGCTGCTGTGTTGCTGCTGGACCCTTTAACTCCAAATACATCAGTGCACGTTGTCCTTGGTTGTAAAATAGAGCTAATGCATAATTTTTATTGAAGATGGTCCATGTGTGAATCCTCAGGAGATCTGACAGAAATCCTGACACAGCGACGCATTCTGTGTCGTAAGGATGAGATAAAAACCAGAAACTCAAGTAAAATCCCCAGGAAATGTTGTGGATACCAAAGCTCTGTCCTCATACCAGCCCTTTGACTCCAGAAACGTTCCCTCACATCTGTTCCTTGCTGGGAACAGAACCAAACCCTCAATAGCTTTGATGTGCAGGAAAACTGAGGCAGAACATTGAAGTTCTGAGGTGAATGATGGACTGATGGTTTAAGCTGCCCGAAACCGGGTTCAGTTTTTCCTGCTTCTGCAGCGTTTTCCTTCATCTTGTTCTTGCTGTCTGAAATCTTTGATTAACTCTAGGAAGAGAACTGCCTGGAAGAGAAAGATTTGATGAACATAAAACGGAAAAATTGGATCGATTTGATCAGACTCAAAGGTGTTAAGTTCTGGTGTTTCTCACACAGATCAAATCTTTAAGATCATTATGGGGTCTTTAACCAGTGTGAAGGAGGTCTAACTCAACTTTTACCTTCAAGCTAATTCCCTCCAGAGTCCTATCTAGTCTTTGCCAATATAATATTACTACTAATACTGATTAAATTGATCTCAAGTAGGCAAGAATAAACCCAGAAAACCACAGCAGTAACCGAAGAAGGTTCTACACCCCAATTAATGTTTAGTATTCAGTAGAAGCTTTCCAGATAGTCCAGGATGCAACACTGGAAGTTTTTATTCTGGTGTGAGGAACAGAGGCAAGTCCTGAATCAGAAGTTCAACGAGGGGATGAAAGAGGCCAGAGAGGAACTGTGAAGAAAAACCATGAAGAGGATTGGTCATTAGTCAGGACGAAGAATTCAGCAGCAGATCTGAGAGCCAACAGGAAGGTGCTGAAGCTGCATGAGGGGTGTGTTGTCACTCCACTGCAGTAATCTGGACTGGAGGTTTGGAAGCAGGAAAAAGAGCTACTGCCACAGGCTCAGGGATGGACAGTCAGAGCATGACTAGAACTTTGTTCCACTGCTATGAAGTTCAGACCAAGGGACAGTTGAGCAAAGACTGTTTGAGTGTGGGGAACTCACTGGATGGTTTGGTGCTGAAGCAGATCCTTGTATCATAAAGATGTGAATAAAATCCGGGACCATGGTTGAAGATCATTTGAAACAGTTGAGGTTTTCAGACACAGCCTTGAGGCACTCCTTGATTGATCTGGGCTGTACAATGAAGAGAGTTAGCTGTGGCGGCCAACTGATTCCTGTTAGATCAGAAGGATTTACACCAAGAGCGAGATGAACCGATGAGACAGGAGAACGAGATGGATGGTCTGAGGAAGCTTGTCAGATGCAGCAGAAAGGTCACGAAGCTTTAGAAGACTAAAGTGTCCAGAATCAGCAGGTGTGTGGAGAACGGGAAGGTTCTAAGTCAGCCAAAGGTTGCCATAATCCTGTGGGTCCAAACCTGGTCTGTTTAGAAGAAGGGAGCCAGAACCCAGTTTGAAGAGGAGGGAACAGAGCCTGGTTCCAGTGAGGACTTCATGATCTCCACTTTAGCAGAGCAGAGAATAGACACCCTGAAGTATTGGATTGAGCCCGAGGAGGATGGGAGATGCCTCAGGGTTGGACCCAAAATGGGCCAGAACCCAGGAATCAAGGCAGCACAGAGACCGAAGATTGGAGGAAGGATGAAGTCCGGAAGCAATTTGGAAATGAAAACTTCAAACCTATAGATTCAGTTTCATCAAATCGTTGTCGTGTTTAAAGGACTATTTCAACTATTTATCATCACTGAATCTGGATTCCTGAACCTGCTGCTGAGCTCAATGTGAGGCCTTCTTCTGTTTTTAAATAAAAGCTGACTTTTAATGATCTGTAATTTCTGCTCCGGTTTGTCCTGGTAATATTCTGACAGAAGAAGCAGTCTTCTGCGTCACTGAAACAGTCAGGAACTGATTGGACGTTTGGTGAAGGTTTCTTAGCGGTGTTTGGTTAAAATGTTGAGGAGCAGGATGGTCTGGAAGAAGAAAGAATCCAGACAAGCTGCTCTGCTTCATCGGCTTCATGAAGCAGCAGATTTCCCATCATGTCAGAGAGATACTGGATCAATAATTCATGTTCTGCTTCCATCCACCATGCAGTCTCTGTGGGAGCTCATCATGTTTGCTCCTTTACTCTGAAACATGAGGAAACCCTTCAGGATGGAGCTGTTTAAAGCGAAGGTAAATTAACTGAGTAAAGGTTCTGAATGATGCCGTCAGAACAACTGGAAAAACGTTCGCTGCAGGTTCAGTTCTCCAGTCATGAAGGTTTGGCTCAGTGTAAGCTCCATTTTCCCCACGGCTCCTTTTGTGTTTGTTGGATTTATTAAAGTTCTGTTTTTCCATTATTTCTGTCAGGTTCCCTCTTTTCCCCCGTTCTCCAGCTGCTGTTATTCATTCGTTTCTTAGGTTTGAAACTAGAACATTCATCTACGCATTCATTTTGGTTGGATGTGAATGAATATACTGGTCCTTCTCAAAATATTAGCATATTGTGATAAAGTTCATTATTTTCCATAATGTCATGATGAAAATTTAACATTCATATATTTTAGATTCATTGCACACTAACTGAAATATTTCAGGTCTTTTATTGTCTTAATACGGATGATTTTGGCATACAGCTCATGAAAACCCAAAATTCCTATCTCACAAAATTAGCATATCATTAAAAGGGTCTCTAAACGAGCTATGAACCTAATCATCTGAATCAACGAGTTAACTCTAAACACCTGCAAAAGATTCCTGAGGCCTTTAAAACTCCCAGCCTGGTTCATCACTCAAAACCCCAATCATGGGTAAGACTGCCGACCTGACTGCTGTCCAGAAGGCCACTATTGACACCCTCAAGCAAGAGGGTAAGACACAGAAAGACATTTCTGAACGAATAGGCTGTTCCCAGAGTGCTGTATCAAGGCACCTCAGTGGGAAGTCTGTGGGAAGGAAAAAGTGTGGCAGAAAACGCTGCACAACGAGAAGAGGTGACCGGACCCTGAGGAAGATTGTGGAGAAGGGCCGATTCCAGACCTTGGGGGACCTGCGGAAGCAGTGGACTGAGTCTGGAGTAGAAACATCCAGAGCCACCGTGCACAGGCGTGTGCAGGAAATGGGCTACAGGTGCCGCATTCCCCAGGTCAAGCCACTTTTGAACCAGAAACAGCGGCAGAAGCGCCTGACCTGGGCTACAGAGAAGCAGCACTGGACTGTTGCTCAGTGGTCCAAAGTACTTTTTTTGGATGAAAGCAAATTCTGCATGTCATTCGGAAATCAAGGTGCCAGAGTCTGGAGGAAGACTGGGGAGAAGGAAATGCCAAAATGCCAGAAGTCCAGTGTCAAGTACCCACAGTCAGTGATGGTCTGGGGTGCCGTGTCAGCTGCTGGTGTTGGTCCACTGTGTTTTATCAAGGACAGGGTCAATGCAGCTAGCTATCAGGAGATTTTGGAGCACTTCATGCTTCCATCTGCTGAAAAGCTTTATGGAGATAAACATTTCATTTTTCAGCACGACCTGGCACCTGCTCACAGTGCCAAAACCACTGGTAAATGGTTTACTGTCCATGGTATCACTGTGCTCAATTGGCCTGCCAACTCTCCTGACCTGAACCCCATAGAGAATCTGTGGGATATTGTGAAGAGAACGTTGAGAGACTCAAGACCCAACACTCTGGATGAGCTAAAGGCTGCTATCGAAGCATCCTGGGCCTCCATAAGACCTCAGCAGTGCCACAGGCTGATTGCCTCCATGCCACGCCGCATTGAAGCAGTCATTTCTGCCAAAGTATTCCCGACCAAGTATTGAGTGCATAACTGTACATGATTATTTGAAGGTTGACGTTTTTTGTATTAAAAACACTTTTCTTTTATTGGTCGGATGAAATATGCTAATTTTGTGAGATAGGAATTTTGGGTTTTCATGAGCTGTATGCCAAAATCATCCGTATTAAGACAATAAAAGACCTGAAATATTTCAGTTAGTGTGCAATGAATCTAAAATATATGAATGTTAAATTTTCATCATGACATTATGGAAAATAATGAACTTTATCACAATGTGCTAATATTTTGAGAAGGACCTGTACAGTTCCTCCAGTGAGTTTTGGGTCTGTTGCCAGTAGGACACACCCAGAAAAGCTCCAGAAGGCCTCGTGATTAGATGAACTACTTCAGCTAAATCCAGAGCTCTAACATACAGCTCTGCTCTGTTCCATCCAACCATCACTCAAGAACACCAAACTGAAACTCCTCCAACTAAGGGAGAAACTCTGGCCCCTGTTTTGGATGGATGGATGGATGGATGCCACTTTATTAGGTATATCAGTTGCTTGTTGTGAGCAACATGTAGCATAGCTCTCTCCGGCCTTGTGCCAGCGGGTCAGGCTGGTGGTGGTGGTTTCATGGTATGGGGGATATTTTCTTGGCATTCTTTGGTACCAACTGAGTGTGATTTAAAACCAGCAGCGTTCCTGAGTCTCTCCATCCCTGTATGACCACAGTGGACCCGTCTTCTGATGGTTCCTTCCAGCAGGATAATGCTCCATGTCAATAAGATCAAATCCACTGGTTTCTGGACCATCGCAATCGGTTCTCTGAACTCCAGTGGTCTCCACAGTCACCAAACCTTAGTCCAACAGAGCATCTTTGGGATGTGGTGAAACAGGAGATTCTCGTCATGGGTGTTGCACTGATTCAACCTCATCTGTATTTTATACAGGTCCTTCTCAAAAAATTAGCATATTGTGATAAAGTTCATTATTTTCCATAATGTCATGATGAAAATTTAACATTCATATATTTTAGATTCATTGCACACTAACTGAAATATTTCAGGTCTTTTATTGTCTTAATACGGATGATTTTGGCATACAGCTCATGAAAACCCAAAATTCCTATCTCACAAAATTAGCATATCATTAAAAGGGTCTCTAAACGAGCTATGAACCTAATCATCTGAATCAACGAGTTAACTCTAAACACCTGCAAAAGATTCCTGAGGCCTTTAAAACTCCCAGCCTGGTTCATCACTCAAAACCCCAATCATGAGTAAGACTGCCGACCTGACTGCTGTCCAGAAGGCCACTATTGACACCCTCAAGCAAGAGGGTAAGACACAGAAAGACATTTCTGAACGAATAGGCTGTACCCAGAGTGCTGTATCAAGGCACCTCAGTGGGAAGTCTGTGGGAAGGAAAAAGTGTGGCAGAAAACGCTGCACAACGAGAAGAGGTGACCGGACCCTGAGGAAGATTGTGGAGAAGGGCCGATTCCAGACCTTGGGGGACCTGCGGAAGCAGTGGACTGAGTCTGGAGTAGAAACATCCAGAGCCACCGTGCACAGGCGTGTGCAGGAAATGGGCTACAGGTGCCGCATTCCCCAGACCTGGGCTACAGAGAAGCAGCACTGGACTGTTGCTCAGTCGTCCAAAGTACTTTTTTCGGATGAAAGCAAATTCTGCATGTAATTCGGAAATCAAGGTGCCAGAGTCTGGAGGAAGACTGGGGAGAAGGAAATGCCAAAATGCCAGAAGTCCAGTGTCAAGTACCCACAGTCAGTGATGGTCTGGGGTGCCGTGTCAGCTGCTGGTGTTGGTCCACTGTGTATTATCAAGGGCAGGGTCAATGCAGCTAGCTATCAGGAGATTTTGGAGCACTTCATGCTTCCATCTGCTGAAAAGCTTTATGGAGATGAAGATTTCATTTTTCAGCACGACCTGGCACCTGCTCACAGTGCCAAAACCACTGGTAAATGGTTTACTGACCATGGTATCACTGTGCTCAATTGGCCTGCCAACTCTCCTGACCTGAACCCCATAGAGAATCTGTGGGATATTGTGAAGAGAACGTTGAGAGACTCAAGACCCAACACTCTGGATGAGCTAAAGGCCGCTATCGAAGCATCCTGGGCCTCCATAAGACCTCAGCAGTGCCACAGGCTGATTGCCTCCATGCCACGCCGCATTGAAGCAGTCATTTCTGCAAAATGATTCCCGACCAAGTATTGAGTGCATAACTGTACATGATTATTTGAAGGTTGACGTTTTTTGTATTAAAAACACTTTTCTTTTATTGGTCGGATGAAATATGCTAATTTTGTGAGATAGGAATTTTGGGTTTTCATGAGCTGTATGCCAAAATCATCCGTATTAAGACAATAAAAGACCTGAAATATTTCAGTTAGTGTGCAATGAATCTAAAATATATGAATGTTAAATTTTCATCATTACATTATAGAAAATAATGAACTTTATCACAATATGCTAATATTTTGAGAAGGACCTGTATACTTAATTACAAATAAAACCTTTTTAATTTGATTTCTGTTATATATTTATATCTAAAATGTCTTCACTGAGAGGAAAGTGGAACCAAAGTAATTTTCTGTTTGTGTGCACAAACTTGGAGAATGAAGTTGATTCTGGTTCCGATGTTCAGCCAAGAAATCTGCGGCGTCTGTGTGATGTCATCATGTGAGTATGGAGTGGGTCTCAGTGTGTTTCTGCTGGCCAAGGTGTATTTCTGTGGGTCTCTGTGTATTTCTGTAGGTTTCTGTGGGTCTCAGCGTGTTCCTCTGTGTTTTCAGCCTCGATGATCTGAGCGGGTCGTGTCGGGAGAATCTTAATGAGTTCAGTGCGACGGCTCTGACATACTGAGCAGCTCAGAGTGATGCAGTTCCAGCATCATCACAACAACAAGCTGCTTTAAGCCAAACTTCAGCAGAGCCAGAACACTTTGACTGTGAGAATCATCCAGTCAAGGTCAGATTTACTGGTGTTACTGGTGAGATCCCAGCACCGTGCTGGTCTTTGCAGCTTTAAACCACAATAACTTGTTAACAAACAGAAATCAGGGGAAATGTTTTCTCATCTTTCTGTCTCTGCATCAAATCATCTCCTCCCACTGATGGACTTCTTAAAACCAGTTCAACTGGGCTGTTGGTGTCTGACCACACCAGCAGTTCCATGAGCCTGCACCATCAGCTCCACCCTGCAGCTCTAAGTTTCGGATGTCTCCGGTTTTTAACTGATGCTCTGCAGGTTAATGAGTTCTGACCCACTCGTTAAACTCTCTGCATATCCAGATAAAAACCCACAGATTATTTCTGAATGACACATTTACTGGGTCACCAGAACCTTGAGGCGTAAAACTTTGCAGTTACAAAAAGTGAAAAAGCTTTCAGCTTACCTGCATTCAAGAAACATCAGATCTAAAACACAAACACCCACCTAGAAACTCCTGCAAATCCTGGAGTCCAAACTTACAAACATGTGAAATAATGACCCACAAGATTTCTTCTGCTAATCACAATAATGTCCGAATTTGCAACTGATTCATATTTTATTTCTAGGGAGTTCTTGCAATTCTTGAGCCATTTGGAATGGGTGGGAAATGTTTTCAGCTGTTCAAAATGTTGGTGTCTAACAAAAAATCTCAGTTAATTCTTAACAAATTCCTGGTTCATTCTTAGGTATCGTAACCGATTCCTAATTGATTCGTAAGCATTCTTGTATGTTCTTAACTTGGTTGGGATTCGTCAAGCATTGTCTCGACCTCTCAGGGCCATTCTACCCCTAAAACCTTCCGAATCTCACCTACGCCGTTGGATAAATATAGGAAATAAGGAAAGTAATTCATTAAAAATGAAAAAACATAACTATTTTTTTTAATAACACATTTAAAACAAAGTAAAATTAATTTTTTATTTAGTTTCTAATTACATTTTATGTCCAAAAATAATCACTTCACTTAAAACATTTTAACTTCTAAACATCAACAGTTATGATGGTCCATCTTCACTTTTTATATCTGGATGGAAAATTTGTAATAACAGTAACCAGTTCACATTTAATCACATTTAAGCTGATTCTTAGATGCATTTGGCATATTTTTAATGTTCCTACGGTATTCTTAGTAGATTCTTGTTAATAGTACCGAATTCTTAACTATACTCATGTGAATCAAGCTGAATTTCACAGTTTATCTCTACCTATTAGACCGGTGTCATAACTGAATCACAGATTGGACCCAAATATTTGCAAAGTTCCAAGCATCCTTATGAATCCTAAAATGTAGTAATTCCTATTATTCGTGGCTTGTGTGGAATAGTAACTTCAGATAGATTCCTGTTGACCGATGATCAGTTTTTTTGTCCTTTTCTGGTTTCTGTTCTGTCCTGACTTTAAAGCAGAACAGGGTCAAAACTAATAAATAAAATAAAATAATACCTAAAAAACAGGCTTTAATTTTTCACATAATAAATGTAATTTAAATTAAAGCTGCAAGCTGCATTGAAGGCCCTCGCACCTCAGGGCAACTCGGCCTGTGCAGCGACCGCAGGAGCCTGGCATCGCCTCCTACACGCCACCGGTGATGACACTGCTTGATTTCAACACGTCGCAACTAGGTGGCACTGTGAGCAATATGTCATATGATCTTTGGTCATGCAGAGTTTTGGTCTGCGGAGAAGCATTCAAAATCTGGAGTAAATTCCAGATGGAAGCTGCACACTTCTTTGTTAGTGGGCGGGGCTAAAACAACATCATGAATTGCCTGTGCCAACATGTTCAGCATTGATCCCTGATCATGTATACTACATTTCAAGTGGATCCGATGATGTATGAGGGAGATAGAGCACTTGAAATGTCCTAGGGGGCGCTGTTGATCCAAATTTCAATGCAATCCAATAGAACTGTTTGGGGGCTGACAAAGATCAACCATATTTATTTTGGAGTGAATCGGACCATGCATGTGTAATTTAGAGCCAAACATATGACAGTGGCGTGACATCAGAATTCGCCACGCCATCATAGCCACACCCCCAGTCAGTACTGGCGACTGTCTTAAGAGCATCATGTTATCTGTTACTTGGGACAGTTTCACATTGATTAGGTGAAGAACATCAAAAATTGACTCTGTAAAGGAAAACATGACACTTCCTGTTCTCAGGGGGCGGGGCTTCTATGATGTCAGCATCTGATCAGTGAATATTGTTGAGGCCTAGAAGCAGATCAATCCCAGAAGGTTTCAGGTCTCTGTGACTTTCCTTGTAGGAGCTATGTCAATTTCCTTTTTTATGGCAAGAAGTCATATTTTGAGGCTTAGCCACGCCCACACGTTTTCATGTATCTAAAATCTTTTGATAACTTTTGATCCTCAATCCCTTAAGAGTAAACTGAGTGATTTTCAAGTCTCTAAGTCAAAACTTGTAGGAGGAGTTCGCTCAGATATGCGGGCTAGAAATACCCAAAACAGGGTCAAAATGGCAACTTCAATCCAAGATGGCCGACTTCCTGTTGGGTTTGGACCAACGCTCCAAGAGACTTTTTTGTAGGTCCTGAGAAGTTACATATGTGTACCAAATGTCACAATCCTCGGTCAAAACATGGCTTGGGGCTGATTTTTAAAAATTTTCTAGGGGGCGCTGTGGACAAATTAGGCCACGCCCACCAAATATGTCATCAAATCTGTTTTGGGGACTGGACTAGGATCAATCACATTGAATTTGGTGTGGATCAGATGATGTATGTGGAAATTAGAGCCAAACGTATGGCCATGGCATGACGTCAAAATTCGCAACTCCAGTTTCAAGCGGATTGAATGTAGACAGGCAGATAGCGGCCTTTCCCAGTAAAAAAAGTGACTTCCTGTTCTCAGGGAGCGTGGCTTTGATGATGTCAGCATATGACCCCATAGGATTGTCGGGAACCCGAAGGTCCTCCTTCATTCCAACTTTGGTGTGATTTGGCGTTTCTTTGGGAAAATTATTGCAATTTTTCACTTTGGGCGCGAACGCAATTTTTGTGTCCCGGCCACGCCCCCTAAACATGGCCGAAAACTCACAATTTTGATAACTTTGATAGCCGATAGTTTAAAATCCCTAGGAGGAGTTCGTTAAAGTTCGAGGTGAGTAAAAGTGAAAAATGGCCCAAAATCGGCCTTTGACCCAAAATGGCCGACTTCCTGTACATTTTAGGGCATACCCCCTGGAGACTTTTTTTCTTGGTTTGAGGACCTCTACATGTGTGCCAAATTTCAGATCTGTACAACTTACGGTTCGGCCTGTCTCACGTTGGGGGCGAGGCTAAGTGGTTAGGCCACGCCCACCCACGGCGACATTAAGGAACAATAATTTTTTTTAGTCGGGGGACAATTTTGTGTAAAATCGTGTGCATCTAGGGGCTTGGCAAAGTCCCCATATTGCCTCGCATAGACCAAACGGAATAATAAGAAACCTTATGATTACAATAGGCCCTTGCAGGCCTTGCTGCTCGGGCCTAATTAAGTTTGATATAAATAAAGTTTATAAAATATTTTATTCACAAATTAAATGTGGACACCAGGAAGCTCCCATGCACCATGTTATCATTGAAACTGTCCCAAACATCTGATTGGTTCACCTGGACTGCAAGTAAAACTTAAACCAATCACCTTGAGTGGAGCACTAGATAGCCACACCCACTCACTGAACCTCAGACCAGAAGTGATTTCATTCAATAAATAAATGTATCAATCATGAACTTCTTAGTTTAATGTTCCAACAAACGTTTTTCTGATCCAGGGCTGCAGCACACCATGACTTTATTTGATCTGTCAGCCCATCCAATCAGAGGCAGAGGGTGGAGCTTACTCTGCTTTGCTCCAGGTGATTAGTTCAAGGGTGACCGGTTGCACAGGTTGATCAGTCAGATCTTTGAGTCAGTTTAACAAGCTTGGTCACTTCTGTGCTGCAGTGAAGGTAGAATATAAATATATAAAAATAAGAAATGAAGAAATAAGTTTAATGAGGAAATTTAATCACTGATGGTTCTCAGATCAGAGGCTTCCTGATCACATGGTTGATTGATTGATTGAAGTACTTTATTTCAGACTCTGGAAGAAACAAAGTCTTCCAGGCAACCAAGACAACCAAACAAATGTAGTAAAACAAATAAGCATCAATAAATCCTCCAGGTGTTCCTTTAATTTCTCCTCTGTAAAGGATTGGGTAATATCTCTTCTATGATCTAATAAAAAACAAAATAAGTAACTAAATGATAATATAAATGGTCATAAAAACACCCATCATAATATTATCATAATAGTTTCCTATATTCAGACTCCAAGATGTGGAAAAGTTTCACCTAAAAATCATCTCTCCTTCAAATGATTTCAGCTCTTAAAGGAACAGAAAGAGGGTTGTCATGATGTTCCAGCAGGAACATCAGCTGTTATTGTCTCGTTTTGTCCTACATCTCTGTCCCTCCTGTAAAGCTCTTGGTTTTGGCTCTAGATCAGAGCTGCAGTCAGATGGAGACGGGACTGAAAGTAGTTACACAGATTTTAAAGAGGAGTTTGTCAGGCAGCCAGTGGAGCAGCAGCAGGTTGAATGGATGTGGTCCTCATCAGCAAAATGTGGAGTTTCTCCATTGATCAGCTGAGACACAGACCAGGAGACGGATTCATCAGAGATGGACGGATTCTTCTTTGCTAGCAGCTTTAACGTCCTGGTGGAAGATATTGGGTCAGTTACTGATCAGTTGGTGTCAGAATGTTCTGATCAGTCAGAGAACGTAGATGTTCCGCTGCTTCATATCAGGATGGAGGGAATATTAAACATGGGAGACGTGGACAGGATCAGGACACCTGATGCAATGAAAATGTTTGCACATGATGGCTCTAACTCAGATGCTTTGGATCATGCAGTTTTCTGTGGATGGCCACTAATTTATATGGAGCTCATCTGATTGAAACTGAGCTGAAAGTTTTAAATTCAGGAATCCTGGATTACGAGTTTAGATTCAGTAGTTCGTGATTGCAGCAGGTTCAGTGCGTTTGCTGCTGAATGATATGTTCACGGCCAAAAAAGCTTCGAAACTGAAGTCTAAAGAAGTTAAAATGCTGAAATCTGTGCGATCAGAGCGTGACAGACTGAAATACGGGCAAGAATTTAAGCCAAATCATCACTGTGTGAAAACTCAAAGTCATATCAAAAAGATTCTTGATCTATGAGCGTCAGAACCTTCTGGTAACTACACATGCCAATTAGATGCATCTGCAGTAATTTTATATGGAAGATCTGAGAAGTTAATGAAAACTGTACAAAACTGTAGGTCCTCCAGCAGCAGGAGACCCTGGCTGGAAGGAGACAGAATCTCTACGTTCTGATGTATAAAATCAACATGTGGAGGTGAAGCTTTGGACATGAGTTTTTTAATATTTCACAGGGTCAGAATCATTTGCTGAACATTTTGCAAATAAATCTGATTTGTGTTAACACTGTAAGATGGATCAAAATTCTGGTTCAGTTCAGAAAAGTCCAACGTTCTGAGCTGTTAAAACTTTGGAAGAAATTTCTACTGGAAGAGATGGGCTGTGGAGCTCCAAACAGAGAACATTCCCACAGTTTTCCAGCACTACAGGTGAACTAAAATCATTGCAGAAACAGAAATATAAGAAGAAACACAGAAAATAAGATTGTCTTCATTGTAACGTTGAAACCTAAAGCTTCTCCAAAGATTTAGGTGCATTCAGTAATTAAAGTTATCGATATTCAGTTGTTTTAGTGGCCACAGTTTGGATTACAGGTCAGAAAGCCAAAGTTTCATCTAAAGAGCTTCACTCTGAGGCAGAAAGCACAACGTTTCAAACCTGCATTAAACTGCATGAATGGCTTGCAGGTCCGTTTAGATGAATCTGATGTAGGTGAACATTCATCATGTGTAAACTGACTGATGCAACTTTGCAGCGTCGGTGCCCAGGGAGTCTTCAAGCTTCATTCAGGCTGACGCAACAATCTGGTATCGATCCGGCAGTTAGTGTTCCCTCAGTGTCAGGCGTCCTCATTGATCAGTTGAATAGAGTCGGAACACAGAAGCTCTCATTGATCAGTTGAGTGAGCAGCTGTAAATACAACAGAAAAAATCCCGGCTCCATGGTACCAAATCTGGAGAATCCGGTTGGTTTGTGCTAGTCGGAGCTCTCAGGTTGGTCGCTGCTTTTTTTAACCAATAAGAGTCTGTTTGAAGGGTCATTAATGCTCACAGTTTGGGTCTAAAGATACATTCATGTAGCAGCATGAAGCTGTAGGACTGATGTCAGAAGAGAAAGAGGAGGAAGGAGTGGAAAATAAATGAAACGATGAACCGAACAGAAATTCTAGCTCTTTACCAAAACACATCACAGATGTTTCATAAAGATATCAGCAAATGATTTTCACATGGGAAAGATTAGGTTTTAATGATTAATCAGGAGTCTTACAACACTGCACTGAGGAACACTGAAGTGACTCCTTATAGATGATAATCAGCTCTGGTTCTGTTAATAAACCACTAAAATCCTAATTTGTCCACATCTGACAGAAAAACAGACATATTGATGTCAAACTTCATGTTTATTCTTTTAAAAAGGTCATAGCTGAGATTTAACCTGATGTCAAGAAATTTCTTCAAGATGTAGGAAGGCAGATAGACAAACAGGACCAGGTATAAGCAGCTAAACTTTCACAACTTTTTTCTCGTAATGATAATGATGACCACATTTATTTTTACAGAGATGATATGCAACATTTTATTGACCTTAACAAGGGAACAATGCATGGTACCCAGATGATGCTCCAGTGTGGATCCTTTCACTAAATTAAAACAGAATATATTTGGACTGTGTTGGATTCTTTATGAGTTTCACATCATTTTTGTTCTATAAAAATAACTGATGCTCATTTGATGAGTTTTGTTCACAGGATCCTCTCATACTTGATCATACGATCAATCAGATGTTTCTGCTTCTGGTTTACAAACATGGCCGACACACTGATATGTCGAAATCATCCCAACATCAGACCTGCTTCCACAGTTTCATGAGCTTGGTTTATCGCAGCCATGTGGAGCATAGCTTACAGCGCCAACTGCTGGCCACACTACAAACCATGGAATCATGGGAACAAACATGATGAATAATTTGTTTGGTTTATCTGATGGATTGAATTTGACCAACAAATCCAACTTTAAATGTTTTTTATTCCCAGATAATTCCTCCCCTGGACTTTGGTTTTGTTATTTGTTCTCACTGTCTGACTGTAAAACTGCACTAACATGAAGGTTAGGATTTATCTGTTATTAGACTCTAATCACTTTCTGTCTGCTGTCAGAACTGAACTGAAAACAAAATCTGATTCAATATCTGCTCTGTTGGTTTCACTCGGTTTTAGTCTAATGAATCTTTAATGCTGTTTACAGTCTTCTTATCTTGGGTTCAGCAGCTTTATCTTCTCACTCTGGTGATGAGAAGTGATTCCTCACAGCAGCACATAAAACCATTGGACTTAACGAGCTGCGACCGATCAATTCAGCTTCTTTTCAGTTTGATTTGTGCAGAACCACTTCACTGGAAATGTACTTCATCGTTGCAGAGAAGAAATTTGTCTGTAGATAAAATCTGTGATGATTCAACTATTAGACAGTTCAGTCTAGCTCAATCAAACCAGGCCTTCTTTAGTTTTATTAGCCCAGTTCAACCAGTTCTAACCAAACTATAATACAGCCATACTAACCATTAATTTCCCTTTCCTCTATACAATATTTCAGTCCCGACCATAACAGGCGCATACAATCCATTTATAACCTAAATCAGAATCCAGAGTCCAGTTCAAGCCCAAGTCATTCCAGTTTCATCTAAAGTATAAAGGTCCAGCAGCAGTTCAGTCTAATTTACTCTTGTTTAGTCATACAGGCAGTGAGGAGTGCTGTTTCTTCTCCCATCATCTGCTAGAGTAGCAGCATCAGAACCAATCACTTAAAAAAGCTCAACAAGCTGATAAAAAAGGCTGGTTCTGTTCTGGGGACTCCTCTGGAACCTCTGGAGATCATTGTGGAAAGACGGATTCTTCATAAAATGAAGAACATTATGGAGAACCCTGAGCATCCTCTTCATGAGACTGTCCTACAACAACAGAGTGTCTTCAGTCAGAGGCTTCTTCAGATCTGCTGTAAGATGGAGCGCTACAGGAGATCCTTCCTGCCCACAACCATCAGCATCTACAACGTCTCTGAAGAAACCTTGGATGATATGAGCTACAACAACATTTAATTTCCCTTTGGGATTAATAAAGTATTAATGAATAGAACTGAATGTAGTCAAGGTCAACCAATTCATTATGCCAGTTAGTCATTAATTTAACCATCCTCATAATTCAGTTAAAATCAAGAGTTTAATTCATAATTCAAGACCTTTAAAGTAATTACTGTGCAATTCCAGATTAACACATTCCCATTCATTCAGTCTAAGTTCATCCCAAATCAAACCAAATCTAGTTTCTGATTTAGTAAAAATAAATGTTAAATTTAAACCTTTTAGACTCCAGCACCAACCATCCCATTTCCAATGTTTCAATTTCTTCTTCTTCAGTCTGAGAACATGCTGCATTTATTAACTGAATTATTCTTCTGTCCATCAGAAGCCATATTGATTACAAATCTATTTCCAATCCATCCCTGTTAGACACAGCCCAGTTTAGTCAATTAGAATCTGCCTCAATCCATCTATAATCTGTGACAAAAATTGTTATTCAGTAAAAGTGTTTTTGAATCCTACATTTTTATATAGTTCAATTCAATGTTACTTTTTTAACTCCTCCAAATAGATCAAATTATTCTCCAAGTCAGGGTCCTAGACCGGCCTCCAGTCCATGGCAGGGCAGCACCGTGAGACCCCCGGGACAAACAACCTGCACACCTAAGGGCAATTCAGAAAAAACAAATAACCTAACAGTCACATTCTTGGACTGTGGGAGGAAGCTGGAGTACCCAGAGAGAACCCACGCATGCACAGGGAGAACATGCAAACTCCATGCAGAAAGCAATCTATCGGGGAGTCGAACCCAGGACCTTCTTTCTGCAGGGCAACAGTGCTACCAACTGCACCACTGTGCAGCCATATTGTTTTCAATCAGATTAAATCTAAACCAGGTCATAATAATAAAGTCCAGTTTGGTTTTTATCCAGCATGAGACGTTTTTAGACAGGTACGTAAAACAACCCAGACTAAGATTTCCAGTTCAACCTCTTCCTGAGTTTAACGTTATCCAGACCCAAATCCAGATGGTGGACCAAAGTGAAGCTTCACTTATTGCATGAAAATGTTGAGTTTTACTGATTCTGAGTATGTCTGAATGTCACTTATAGACGACAGAGCTGCATGTCTCATCAGCTGCTGTGATGGGTTTGATTAAAAGCTTAACGGTGCTGAAAAAGTAATGCTATGATTTAGAACATGAAGTTTAATTTACTGCGATGATCGGAAGAAACAAGCACAGAACCTGAGTGCTCAAAGTTGCCTTTAATTAGCAGATTTCCTCTCCTGCAGCTCGGTGTGATTTGTGAAGTGAGACTGCGGAGCTGCTCGGCGTTAAAATCTAATTGGAATAATTACAGAGTTTATGGCGAGCAGTTAATTGTGCACTGAGCGTTCTCCCAGGAGTCTGAGCGGTTTCCTGTAACATGCCATCCTGATGCTGCTGATTGAGGTGGAAGCTGGGAGCTAATGGAGCCGCAGAAGCTAATTTATGACCACATTACACAGAGGAGGGGCATGGCAGGGCGGTTAGGGGGTGTGTGTGTGCGTGGTTGGGGGGGCAGTTTAGGCAGGCGGTTTTACAGAAGCAGGAAGGAAAGTGATGATTACTGTCTGCGACGTTGAAAGCTGTAAGGCGCAACTTTTCCTGAAAACTGAGTTTGGTTTCAAACTGCCTGATCTGTAAGGCCGCATCAAGCACATTTCCGGGACAAAAACTTTTCAGGGCGCCCCTAATGGGCCCCCCTATTGCTAAAATGCAATAATGTCCTTTGAAGCACTGCAGCTGTAATCAGCAAACCTAGTCCATTATTAACAGAGTGAAAATGTCTCTTTAAATCTAAAGTACTTACTTTTTTTTTTTTACCATAAACAAATATTTATTCTTTATATCTGCCACAATCAAACTTTGGGCTTGCATGACCACCATTTAGCAGAACTTTACAGACTGTACAAATGGCATTTCGACCAGAAGTTCTTGCATTGGAGTATCAGTCTGTTGGGACCTAATGGGACAATTTTCCAGGTCTTTCCCAGAACATTCCCAGGTCTAGATTTTTTTTGAGGTTTGTTAGAAGCTGGTAAATTTTATTGATACACATGTTAAGCAGGGATCCGATAGCTAAAGCAGTCAATGGAGAGTAGAAAGAGAGGAGACAAGTTACAAAAATCTTGGATTTTACTTAGAATAAATTTTGTCTTTCAATCATAAGAATAAAAAAAACTCAGGTTTAAATTTAGTTTTTACTTCAGAAATAAAGGTTTATTCTTTTATCCTCTTCCTCCTCCTCCTCCCCCTCTTGGTCTTGGCCACACAGTATGTGGCGGTGATTGGGATGTGACTTCACTCTGTTGGAGGGACTGGCTGGCCAGCCAGCTTGGTGCAGCCGGCATGCTGGGGCTCCTCTGGGGTTGAGGCGTGGGGTTGGTAGGGTGCCTGATCTTTGGCATGTTGTGGTGGCCTTCCTTCAATGCCTCCTTTTGTGGTTCTGGTCCCCGACCTGGCGCCGGGCTGCAGTCCCATTTGGGTGGGTGGAGCGGTGGAGCACGTCTTGTGGCAGATGGCCGCTCACACTGAGCCTGGTTCTGGTTCTGCTGGAGGTTTCTTCCTGTTAAAAGGGAGTTTTTCCTCTCCACTGTCGCTACATGCATGCTCAGTATGAGGGATTGCTGCAAAGTCAACACCAGTGACTGTCCACTGTCTCTACATGCTCATCCAGGAGGAGTGAATGCTGCAAGTCACTGACTGGATGCAATCTGCTGGGTTTCCTTAGATAGAAAAACTTTTTATCCAATTTGAATAAATAACTGAATCTGACTGAACTGTTCAATGGTTAGGATTAATTGGAATGTATGAACCTGACTGTTGTGAAGAACCTTGAGACGACATGTGTTGTGAATTGGTGTTATATAAATAAAACTGAATTGAATTGAATTGTACCTGCACTGGGGTGGCTGGTGGGTTATGCTAGGCCTGGGGCAGTTGGTCGGCCTGGCCTGGTTACCCGGCTACACAGCTGATGCATGTTTCTCTCTCATGGACGGGCAGGCTGGAACTGCTGCTGTAGACCAGATGGTTAGGTGGGCTTATTGGGGAACTGCTCTGCTGGCTGTCATGTCCAGGGGACGGCGGGCTGGAGGATGCTGTGGCAGGGTTGCAGCGGGGTACATGTGGAGTGGGTGGGGGATTATGTCCTCTTTTAGAATGTGGGGTCACCTGCATTTAAATTGGCTGAGCGGTGATGGTGGAGCTGATCTGATTGTTGTTTCTTCCTGGGCTGTCGTATTGGCAGTGTTGCGGTGTGTTTGTGTGGTTGCGGGTCCATGCTGCTGGCCAGGGACCTCTTGTCGGGTGAATTTGAACAGACTTGGTGTAGGGTCAGGGGGCCCGTTATGAGCATGGTGCTCGGTGGTGTCTGCTCTGTTGGGCTTGTGGGCAGAGGCTGGGGTGGCGCTGCGCTGGTTCCTTGACTTGCCATCACGGCATGTTGTGTGATGGAGGGCAGGATGCGGCAGGGGTGATTGGAGTGGGGCTGTGTGTTGAGTTTGCCCTATTTGGGTGTGTCTATCGGCTTTTCGGGGTGGAGCTCATCTGTGTGGGTGTGCCCCTGTAGGGAGGGGATTCATGGTGTTTGGGTTCGGGGGCATTTATTTGATATCTGTGTTCAGGTTGGGGGTGGCCCTGTGGGGAGATTCATGTTGAGGTTCATGGGGGTGGGGGCTAATGGGATTGAGATCGGAATTCATTGGGGGGTTGGGAATATTTCATCCTGGGACAGCTCTGGTTGGTGGGCGTTTGGACCAGGTAGACCCTCTTTTGTACGTGGCCCCCTCTTCAGATGGGGACGGGGGTTATTGGGGGCTGGGGTCTGGGCCAGTCTTGCTCGGGTTAAGGCGGTGCCTGCACTAGTCTGGGCTGGTGCTGGAGCAGTCTGCCTGTCTCCACCCCAGAAGGAAGGGGACCACCTCCTGGGTCTGGGGGCTGGTTACCCCTCTGGGATATCAGTACCTGGACCTGGGAGTATAGAGTATGTATAGGAAGTGTGAGTGAGTGTACAATGTCCATTGTTGTGTGTCTTTACATTGGGTGTGTGGGTGTGAGTGTTTTTATGTGCCTCTTTTTGTGTCATGTTGGTTCTTGGGCTGCTTCCTCTTCTGGATCAGTTTAGGCCCCCCATCAAATGTGAGGCCTATTTCTTGGTTTCTCTGCCCGATGGTGTATTGGTGGTTCTCGGTGTCTGGGGCTCTGTGTTTTGGTGTGTGCCGGCCCACTCCTGGTGGGTGCTTGCTGGGGCGTGGGCCCACTGGCTCTGTCGGGCCTCTGCTTGTGGAGTGAAATGCCCCAAGGTCTCGGGTGTCTGGGTCAATGGCTAGATCTGCTCTGACATAGATGGCTGCTGGCGGGGGCCTCTGGGCTCGTCGCTGCAGATCCCTGGGGCGTCTGCACTGTTGTTGCTGGGTAGTTCCCCTGGGGTTCTCCTCTGCAATTCTCTGGAGGGGTAGCGGTAGTCCCAGTGGTGGTCTCCCCAGTGTTCCCGTTCTCTGGGGGGCCTTTGGATGTCTGTGGTTCAGATTTCCTCCGTTTCTGTCTCAGATCCAGGGGGGCAGGTCTGTGGCTCGCTGTTGCATATTTTTATGAAGAAACTTTAAATACACAAGCACGCTCACACTTACACCCCCAGGTGTTTAGATTCAGGTGTTGACAGATACACAGATCTTATATGTTGAGCTGCAGTTACCACTAAATGCATCTTGCATTCATTAGTACCAGGCACTTTTCGGTAACAACGCTGTTGTTATATATGTTTCTGCTGATGTGATCTTGAAGTGATCTTGTATTCACTTGATCCTTTTTTCTCTCCTCTTTTGTTTTTTCCTTCTCTCCCTCTTTCATTTTTGCCCAACCTCTTTCTCTTTCTTGCTGCTTTTCTTTCCTTTTCGTTTCTGTCTCTGTGTCCTTTGCAATTGAAATAATCCCAAAGCAGTTTCTAATAAAGTTTCTTTTGTAAAAATCAAGCAGAGCATTATAGCGTTAGCCTTAATGCTCCACTTGTGAAAGTAAATCTTTTGGGCTTCTTCTTGGCACTCAGGCAACAATTCTGAGTGCTATCCTGCTGGACAGGACACTGTATAAAAAAAGGAAGAAAGTAGTTGAAAGATTGCCAGGTTGCTTGTTTACTGCATGTACATGTGCTGTTACAGGAAGCTACTGGTAGTCGGTGTTTTGTTGTCTTTTTAGCCTTTCTGCTTTATGAGCTCTTTTTCAACTTGTTGAGCTTTTTGTGTACGCAGTTATGCTGCTGTCTTCGCAAAACAAAATATTGAGTCTCAGTGGGATTAGTCCTTGTAAAATAAAATAGAATAAAGTAAAGAAAAAAAATTATAGTATTACAAGAAACCTGTTAATCTGGACCACTGAGCAGAACACATCGGCTTCCTGACAGATTTATCTGAGTTACCATTGTTTTTTTCATCTCTTATCCAACTCCAGCCTCTGAGTTTGGATACATGACATCCTGTTAGAATATTTGATTTGGATCATTAGCCAGGCCCTTTGGGGGTTGACAAGCAAATAAAAGTTTAACACAGTTTATTTACGCAGCAGCAAATTCCAATTCAGCACTTTACAAGCTGTTCATATTCATTAAACCAGTCCAACACAGCAGTTACATACATCTCAACTCAGTCCTGGGTAAAAATACAACGCAGTCTAAAATGTTCTTATGAAGCCAAGTGGTAAGAAGTTATCTGTCTGAAGAAGCCCAGCAAATGGCTTTGCAGCAATCCCTCCTCCTCAGCAAGCATGTGGTGACAGTGGACAGTTGATTGCATTGAGCGGTTGAGGGAATGTTGTGTTTGAACCAGTGTTCGTCCATAAAAACTAAATATCAAAAAGTAAATAAAATAATAATGAAAATGATCAACTTTAAAGCAGATTACAGAATAAAGTCCCCTGAACTGTTTCTGTCTTTCTGTTTGATTTCAGAGTGTTTAAGAAGGCCAGTCCCAACGGAAAGGTGAGTCCCAGAGTTTCAGGAAATCATCTTCTGTTTTTGTTTCTGCACAGTGCATCATAGATACCCAAAGTCCTGCAGACATCCATCCATCCATCCATCCATCCATCCATCCATCCATCCATCCATCCATCCATCCATCCATCCATCCATCCATCCATCCATCCATCCATCCATCCATCCATCCATCATCTTTCGCTCCGGGGTTGGGTCATGGGGGCAGCAGCCTAAGCAGAGAGACCCGACGTCCCTCTCCCCAGACACCTCCTCCAGCTCGTCCGGGGGGAGCCCAAGGCGTTCCCAGGCCAGCCGAGAGACATAGTCCCCCCAGCGTGTCCGGGGCCGTCCCCTGGGCCTCCTCCCGGTGGGACGTGCCTGGAACACCTCCCAAGGGAGGCTTCCACGAGGCATCCTAACCAGATGCCTGAGCCACCTCAACTGGCTCCTATCAATGTGGAGAAGCAGCGGCTCTACTCTGAGTCCCTCCCAGATGACCAAGCTTCTCACCCTATCTCTAAGGGAGAGTCCAGACACCCTGCGGAGGAAACTCCTTTCAGCCGCTTGTATCCGTGATCTCGTTCTTTCGGTCATGGCCATAGGTGAGGGTAGAAACGTAGATCGAGCAGTAAATCGAGAGCTTCGCCTTTCGGCTCAGCTCTCTCTTTACCACAACAGTCTGGTTCAGCGCCCGCATCACTGCTGACGCAGCACCAACCCATCTATCGATCTCCCGCTCCATTTTTCCCTCATTTGTGAACAAAGCCCCAAGATCCTTGAACTCTCCCACTTGAGGCAGAACTGTCCATTCTGTCCATAAAGGTTATAAACAGAATCGGTGACAAAGGGCTACCTTGGCCTGCAGACAACCAAATATTAAAAATATTTTCTTGCTATTTTCACTGAACTAAATAATGTAACTTTTCGTTTTAGTGAAAACTGTGAAATTATAAGATAACAGATATTTTTCAAAACAGGTGTTAGTGAACTAAGGTTAACTGATGGGTATCCTGTAGGGGGTTTTGATATGGGCTATATGGGCAGTGGCCCAGGGTGGCATTAGAAGGTGGGTGGTACTGTTTGCTGCTGAGAAGAGGGAGATTCTGATCTGTTTGCTGTCAGTCACACTGATTCCACATGAGCTTAGGTGCAATTTCTCCTCTGACTTCCACTCTTCCTTTGGTTGGAGTATCTAGGCGCTACTTTCACAATGCCCTACTAGGATTTTTGATAAAAAAAATACTATTTTTCCAAACTGGCCTGCAGTGGCAGTGACAAAGAAAGTTACTCGTCACCATTCATGCAAGAACTGCGACTGTTGGTATCAATTTGTCTTTTTATGTTGATAAACATATCAGTGTCAACAGGGCCGGACCAAGGTTGTATGGGGCCTTAAGTAGGATTTGATTTGGGGCCCCTCTTCCTGTTGAGACCATCACCACCACTAACAGAGTTTCAATACAGATTTTGTGGATTCTGGGAGCAGGGGCCCAGTTTAATTGGCTGAGCTTAAAAGCAATCAGGGATAAGTGGTTTTTATCTGCTGAAACTTATTTGTGAACAAACCGGAGATCAAACGCAAAGAAAAGATTAAACTCATAGAATCAGATCGTAACTACTGTAACAATCAACCTACAGTTATCCTTTGCTATTTTACAAAGTTAACTTTCATAAACAATTAAAAAACTTTTAATTTATCTTTGCTAAAACCATCAAACTAAATTTAATACAATTTTCATTGTCAGTAAATAAATAGAAACATTTTAGATTTATGGTCTGTGTTCAATTCAAGCATTTATGGGAGACTCCTGTTGTTTTAAGGGCCCTCAGCAGCACCTCAGTTCTCTGATGTTTTGGACCGGCCCTGAGTATCAATTTGATACAATGTTTCATTTTAAAAGCAACACAGTAACACGATGTTCCTTGGTGGTTATGCAACAATGTAGCCAAATTCAATTTATTGAGATTTTCATAGAATACGACATCATAAAAAAACATCCAGAGAGCTCAAACACATCATCTTGTATGACGTTATGTTTCTGTGGTAGCAGGAGATGCTTACTGGTCTCACTGTCATTCCGGTTCCAGTTCTTCACAGAAAGCTTCTGCTGAACCTGCAGCTTCATTCGTTGCACTGTGAATCAGCTTTAGACAGATTAATGATTCTTTTCATGCATTGTATACTGCTGCATCTGAATTTTACTAAATGTACGTAAAACACAGAACAGGCTGTTAATCAGCTTAAATCCAAAGATTTGAGTTTTTCGGTATTTGACCTGCTAATATTATCTGATACCCAGAGCATCATCATTACAAGTCACTAATATGTTAGTCAAAGGCATTTGCAGGCTAGCTAAGTACTTTGGTTCAAAGCACAGTGGAAGTAAACTGCCACCTTTGTGTTGGGAATGAGTTGCTGCTTTATCTCAGTCTTGTTCTCACGTTGGAGAAGAACTGGACAGGAGATGCAACGTTCTGCCGAGGCACCGTCTACAGGGATGTGGACTTTGAACCAGTTTATAATGGTAAAGAGAGAAGTGAACCACCAAGTGAAGCTGCTGGGTCAGGACTGAAAGAAGATGTTCCTGGTTACAAGCAGATGAAGTGAGTTTTCTCTGCAGGATGAGTGAACCCACCTATAGATACAAGATGAAGGACCATAACTCATCACTGCAAGGTGGAGGGTTATGGTCTGGATCTGGTAGAATCTTCTTCCAGGTTTTTGATATCCAGTCCAAGCAAAGGTCCGCCAAACCTGTCACTTTGGGATTTTTATATCCCTACCTGGTTTAGAGGCCGAAGATTAATGGCTTTAGTGAATGTCTTCATTTTCTCAAGAAAACCATCATGTTTCAGTTGGCTGTTATTAAACTGTATGAACTTATATCAATCACCATCACCCAGCCGCACTACCTAAGTGATATGCAGACTGGTAGACAACCTGGACCTGGTTGGGTGGTAGATGTATTTAAGTAATATCAGAAGTTTCAGTTTTCAGTTTCAAATATTTAATAAATTAGTTAAAATCTCTGATCTATTTGGATGTTATGTTTTTTTATCCAGAGTTTTCCTTGATCAGATGGTTTGATAAGGGCCCGGTTAGGGCCCCATATATAAACGGAAATACACTTCTCAGGTTTAAGAGTCTTCTTTAACCTGTTATGCCCACCGAGCTGAGTGGTGTGATTTTTTTTTTGTTTATTCACAAATAAATCAGACATTGTAAAGGTTGCAATAGTGCTTCCATTTGAAAAATATTCTTTTATGTCTTAGCTTTACACAGGTACCAAAGGTTTATACTATATACTATACTTGATTTGTTTTAGGTGTTTAATTTCAGGCAGAAATTGCTTCTAAAACCCTTAGGGCTCAACAGGTTAAAGAGTTCTTGTGATGTGTGAACCTCTGGGTGCTTTTAAACCAAGGATGTTCTTTTAGGCTGAGTCAGACAGATCAGAGGTCAGAGAGAACCCAATTTAATGTTTCTCTAAAAAGAATCTGATTGGACAATTTCTGAACTAAAGCTTTTGTTTCTCTCTTAGCTCACAGTCTACCTGGGGAAGAGAGACTTTGTGGACCATGTGGACCTGGTAGAGCCTGTCGGTGAGCATTCAAGCTTTGAAAATCAATCATCACCATCAGTAGGCTTTGCTCACTCTCTGTTCATCTCTTCTTGCAGATGGTGTTGTTTTGATTGACCCAGAATACTTGAAGGAGAGGAAAGGTGAGAAACCTGAGAGTTGGTTATCTAGTGTTTGAGTTGAGTATTTAGTGGGGTTCCTCAGGGAAGTGTCCTAGAGCTGCTGATCTTTCTGTTTTCTATCAGTGTTCGTCACTTTGACCTGTGCGTTCCGATATGGTCGGGAGGATTTGGACGTCCTTGGTTTAACATTTAGGAAGGACCTCTTTGTGGCGAACATCCAGGCATTTCCTCCACTGCCTGAAGAGAAGAAGAGTCTGACTCGTCTTCAGGAACGTCTGATTAAAAAATTGGGAGAACACGCCTATCCGTTCACCTTCGAGGTACTGAGAAAAACCGCTGTTCGGCTTCGGCGTATCCATTAAGAAGTTTTATTTTCTGTCTGGTTTTTAACAGCCAGCACATGAGCACTGAACTCCACCTGTCAGAAAGCAGATGATGAAAACTGATCCACAGAGTAAAGCTCACTGGTTTGGTTTCAGATGCAGTCCATGTAACAGAATAACTCTTTTAGATTCATAACACTGACCGATACTTTTACACAGAACAATTGAGTTTGATTTACCTTTTATTCCTTTATTCTCTACAAACAGCTGCATGATTCTCATTATTTTGAATATAGAATATACCTCTGTAAAAAAAGAAATACATCTGGTTCTCTAACTGTTGCCCTGGCTGGCCGGCGACCAAGAGATGCATTCAATATAGACCAGATTCTGTTGGAGTCTTTAAACCGTGACCTTCACTGTGCACTGGCTGGTCTGCAGCCAACATTAGACTGGGGCTCTCTAAAGTCCACCTCACTAAGGATAAAGACATCAATAAGATGTTAAATATCACCTAGAATGTGCATTTAATTCAACTCAGTTATTTATGTAGTGCCAATTCACACCAAATGTAAACTCAAGGCCCTTCACAAGACAAACGCTCGCCATCTTACATAGAAATATAAAAGTGAATCAATATAATACCAGGATTTTCAAATTCAATTCCATACACACAGTTTGATTCTAGTTATACTACTGTGCAGTCAGATTCAGTTTACAGTGCCAGTTGGTAAGAAGTTACCTGTCCAAAGCTTGCAGCAATCCCTCCTCCAAAGCAAACATGGAAACTATTTGCAGAACTTGAAGATGTCTGGTGGCCCATATCAGTAGTGCTTTCACACAAACCTTTATAACGTGCCAGAGTCCAGTTTCTGGAGCAGATCACGCCGGCGTGAACCCATCCCACACTCAGAAACGGACCAGAAAAAACCGTACCCTGGCACGGTTTCAACTGCCGGTCTTGGCACAGTTTAACTGGACCCTGTAGTGTTTTGCTTGCAGTGTGAATGCATGCTGGGCCAGCGCACCAAAAGCAGGAAGAAAAATGTAATGAAGAGCAGAAAGGTAGAGGAAAAACAAAGTAAGAACGCAAATCCGAAAGCACAGAGTTTGAAAATGTCTGCTGGGGCTACATGGAGGAAGAGGTGCAGGCACACAACTACATTTCAAAACCAAAGTAGCAACAGAAACCCAAATGAAACAAACTTTCTTCTTTGTGCTTTTTTTTGTTTTGATCCGCGCAATAGTTTCCCCGAAACAATCCGTTGCAACTGCATGACTTAGTTTGGTCCTGTGTGACCGCAAACCGGGCCAAATGAAGACGTGAACTTTGAACTTTTACCGATCCCTTTACCGGACCAGCAGTGCGAATGTGCACTTAGATTACAACACTCCATGCACTAGACGATAACGAATGAGAATCCCTAACTGTTTTCAACATGCGTAAACCTTCGTAGGACTGTGATAGCAGCATATCAGAGTCTGGGTGGAACAAGGCAGCCTTGTGACGTTTAAGGTAACAGATGTCACAATGTAGTTGCAAAGATCAATCTCTGGTCTCCATGCAGTGAATACTGTGCTGCACGTCCCTCTGCTGTAGGGCTCACAGCCCAGTAGAAGCACACACTGCCAGAAATCTTACTAAGACTTGCCCATCGAGGTTGCTGGGCGACTGGGGGCTGGTGTCTAGAATATGTTCCTGTCAGGCTGTCAAAGATAAGACCTTTCATTGTATTTAGCTTTAGGGAAGGAATGGCCAGAATAAGAAAGGGATAAAACGGTTAAAAATGTTATTTTAAACTGGTCTCGGTGTGAATCAAAAACATCAGGTTTAGGATTTCAAATCTTGGTGTGATCGGCTCACAGTGATCAGGGAAAACCACACCGTTTGTGACTTTTGAGTTGCTGATGCCCTCTGGCTGCATTCATAGTTTGGTCTCAAGTAGGGAAGTTTCATTATTCTTGAAGTCTTGTTCCTGAGTGATGGAAGGATGGAGCAGGAAATGGAGCCTTCCCTGGAGTAATGAGGGCCTTACTCCAGTATAAGTAAAGGGAGGCGTTCTGTTATCTGGGAAGCTCAGAGTAGTAGTCAGCTGAACTAGTTAATCTGATCTGGATGCCTCCTGAAGGCTTTCCTGTGGAGGTTTAGGAGGTTTTTCTGGCTCAGACACTGAGGCCTCTGGCTTGGGAACAATTTTAGAGCCCCTAAGATGAGCTGATGACTGTTATCTGCTACCTCTGTCACCGACCTCGGATAAGCAGAACACAGGTGTGCTTTATACCTGAAGCCTGTTTTAGTTCTGCTTTGTTCTTGTGGATAGACTCCGTCTGCCCATGCATTGATCCGTAATTAATATGTAATATATAAAGCTTTCATCGTCATCAGAAGTAAGGTGCTGTTAACTGTTCTTTAAAAAGAAACGGGTCTGATGGAGGAGGTCTGATTCTGGGATCTGAAAATATGATTTTCCTCCTCCCTCTGAGTCATAAATGTTTCAGTCATTTAAATTTTAACGGGTATATTTTCAGATTCCTCTGAACCTCCCGTGCTCTGTCACCCTGCAGCCGGGACCAGAAGACACCGGGAAGGTACCATCATTTATTTTAGGTTCTCTGCTGTTCCATCATATCTGAAAGTGGACCCTGATTTAAATCAACATGTGATCATGTTGCTGTCCTCAGGCCTGTGGAGTCGACTTTGAAGTGAAGGCTTTCTGTGCAGATAACCTGGAAGAGAAGATCCACAAAAGGTAAAAGTCATTAAGCTGCAGTCTGATCCCAGGTGAGGGAGAAATAATGATTCCTGTCAGACCGCTGGGATCTGGATCAGATACTGACTGGATTCAGATATCCTGCAGAGTTATTCTGAGGTCTTGTTGTTGCAGGAACTCAGTGCGTCTGGTAATCAGGAAGGTGCAGTACGCTCCGGAGAAACCCGGTCCTCAGCCGACAGCCGAGACAACCAGACAGTTCTTGATGTCGGACAAACCTCTGCACCTGGAGGCATCCCTGGACAAGGAGGTAATACCTGAGAGACAGGGACATACAGGTCAACACCTGAACACAGTGTCCAGCAGCCAGAAGTACCTGGGAATGTCCATCCTGGAGGAACACTTTCTTCAAATTTGATTTGATTTTAGGCAAATTTCCCCTTCATGTTCTTTTGGCTGTTTTACTTTGACAGATTTGGGTTCAGAACACTGGATGATTTTAAAGGCTAAAAATATTCATTTTGTCCAGAAGGTGGTGCTAAAGAAAGGTTTTGTGGACTTCCCCTAATGGGGCATCTAGATGTTGTTCCTGATGAACGTTCTCTGGTTCTCTGTGTTCTGTTTCAGATTTATTACCACGGCGAGCCCATCAGCGTGAACGTTCATGTCACCAACAACACCAATAAGACAGTGAAGAAGATGAAGATCTCAGGTTCATCTCTTAGCTTTTTTCTATGATTCCTGCAGCAGCCATGTTGGATTGTTTAACTCTGGTTTGTGTCTGCAGTGCGACAGTACGCAGACATCTGCCTGTTCAACACGGCGCAGTACAAATGTCCCGTGGCTGTCGAGGAGTCGGAGTGAGTCTCATTCAGTCACCACACTGTAAAAAACACAAACACTCACACCGTGGTTCAGGAGCTTTGGTTTATCTGCAGGTTTCCATGTCTAGGTAGTTCCAGAACTTCTCAAGCTTTCTCCTCATAAGTGATTCTGCAGCTCTCAGTCCAATAAATAGCCGACAATAACTGGACTTGAATCAATCCCTTCTGGTTACTGTATACTTTGTTATTTACTGTATGCAAAAACAAAGATGTAATGTAAAGTTTTATTTTATTGTCATATTGCCATGAACATGAACGTTTAATCAGAAGCCATTGGAGCTACTGCCTTCTCCAACCTCCTCATCTCTGTTAAGAATCTGAAACTCACAACGAAGACTAAAGACTACAAAATCACTTAGTCACTGGTAACTATGGCGATTCCTGCACTTTATGTGACCAGAGGGAGCCCGCAGCACCACTCTTCTCATTAGACAGAAACACTAACAAGTGGGAACCTTCTCGAGGTCTCATGTGTCTTCAGTGGTTAATATAGGAGATATGGCAGATTAAATTCCAGGTTTGAAAGAAAAACTGAAATATAATGGGAAGATATAAGGGGATGAAGAGAAAAACAACTACAGGTATTTTTCTCCATTGATGTGGACATTGCTCTGGTTTGTTGTGGTGAAGGAGGAGCTGAACTGAAAGGAGAAGGTCTCAATATGTTGATCCTGCAACATTCTGACCCTTAATGGTCATGAGATAGGGAGTCAACTAAGATGGTTTCAGCATCTGCTCTCAATGACTGCCTCTGGAAATTTTCTGGGCCTGCCCCAGTGGGAGGAAACCCAGGGCAGAACCAGAACTCAAAGTTCCTTAAAAATGTACAGAAGGTCTTCCTTGGAGAAAGGAATTTCTGGGTTTCCATGGTAGATCTGTGACCTGCATTATCTGATCTGGATGGATGGATGGATGGATGGATGGATGGATGGATGGATGGATGGATGGATGGATGGATGGTTGGATGGATGGATGGATGGATGGATGGATGGATGGATGGATGGATGGATGGATGGATGGATGGATGGATGGATGGATGGATGGTTGGATGGATGGATGGATGGATGGATGGATGGATGGATGGATGGATGGATGGATGGATGGATGGATGGATGGATGGATGGATGGATGGTTGGATGGATGGATGGATGGATGGATGGATGGATGGATGCATGGATGGATGGATGGATGGATGGATGGATGGATGGATGGATGGATGGATGGATGGATGGATGGATGGATGGATGGATGGATGGATGGATGGATGGACGGATGGATGGATGGAGTTTCAGCTGCAGGACATTTGAGTTGTTTTTCTGTAGCTCATGTTAAATTAGAATGATCCAATTATTCAAATTAAAGCTTCGGTCCAGGAACATTTGGTCAGTGTTTTCAGACTAAAGAACATCACCTGTTCATGAGGAGGCAGCAAATTCAGAAATTAATCTAATCAAGGATCTTTTCATTT